>NC_133618.1:58050332-58257832 GCF_048593235.1 Sminthopsis crassicaudata
TTCTTTTTTACTTCAATTAAACTATATATAAAAATTATAACAGATTCTGTTACAGCCCATTATTTTGATTCTATGTATAACTTTGTTTCAACTATGTTTTCTTGTAAACAACATGTTGTTGGATTCTGGTTTCTAATCCAGTATCCTATCCTCTTCCATTTTATGGAAGAGTTTATTCCATACCCATTGATAATTGTAATTGTTTATTTCCCTCCATCTCATTTTCTTATATCCTTCCTTATTTTTTCCCTCACTGTGACCTCTATAAATCTCTTTTCCTTATTACTAATGCTTCCCATAATCTAGCTCTCATTCTTATTTCTCCCTGCCCCCAGCCTCTTTCAAGAAGTTATCTTCAAGTAGTTTGAGTCTCGAGCTTTCTTGTCAGCATCACTCTTTATGGGCAGGTTCTTTTTTTGTTTGTTCATTCTTCCAGCCTCTTCTTGACTTTGGATTTTATGTTAGTGAAAGACTCTCTGCACTTTGGAGGGAATGTTTGGCCCAAGCTTTTGTCCTTTTATGTCCTTCTTTACATCTCAGTCTCTTTTCTGTGCTCCCTGGAAGAAGTCCACTCACAGTCTTTCTGGTCAAAGCTCTGCAAGTTCCTGACCCAAGAATGAGTCTGTTGTCTTGTGCCTGGTTGAGTTTCGGTAGACTGCTGCTGGATTGGTTTATACCTGGTCCTCTCAAAAGCTCTACAGGTTCAGAGAAACTAAACTCCTGGCTCTCCTTTAGTCAAGGACTCTTAGCCTGGTTATTCTACTACAAGTTTTCATGGCTAGGTTAAAGATTAGAACTTAATCTCCTCTCTGCTCCCAGATTCAGAATCAAATAGTTTCATTTCCAGAATGCGTTCCTTGTGTCTGGCCCAGAAATTGGCAATGGGTGACAAAGCTGCCAGATGGTATCCATGTCTGTATTAATACTAGTTCAGGAATCCTCTGGCATTTTTCTGCCCCATGACTTCCTTCCTCGGTGCTTTTTTGTTTCTTTTTTCATCCCCAGGCACTGAAATGTTCCCCATCACTGCTATGGCCATTGTATCTGCTCTTGACCAGCCCCATCCTCAGTGTCCAAAGACCTCTTTGTTGGTCTCCCTGAGTCTCCCCAGGCTGATAAAGTGACTCATTGTAACTTTCTTGGTTTTCCCAACCAGAATTTGGTCTGGGGCTTTTTTTTGGTCCTTGTTAAGAAGGTATGCTGGATGAGAAAGGCAAAAATACTTCTTCTCACTCCTCCAACTTGACCTTCCTCCTCCTGGGGCTTTCTTGTGGGGAAGTAGGAAAGGATGGGAACTTTGACTCTTAAACCTGAACAGAAACTGTAGACCACAAATGTTTCTCCTATCTACTGGAGGCTTGTGCTAGTGCTGACTTTAGGTGGCAGCAACATCCTGTGGGCTTCTGCCTAAAATTTTGAGCAGTTTTAAAATGGGAACAGTTATGGTTGTTTTTCATTCTATCTGGTGTAAATTTGAGGTGTCTGCTGGAGTACGTTTGTGGGAGCTAGGTGGCCTGCCTCCATTCAGGCAGCCACCTTGACTGCAAGTTCCATCAATTCTTATTATACCAAGGCTGAACTCAAACTTGATACCAGTCCTAAAGCCTAATCTCAATATGGCAAAGACACATAAAGAAGATATGTTGCCTGTGGAATAATCAATCATTCAGCATCCAATTTCTGCATCTTTATTTTAGGCAGAATCTAAATTCTGGTTTTCTTGATCCCAGGCCCACAGAGTTCCTTCTAATATTGGATTAGATAGCAAAAACGGTATCCAGACCCTAGGAGCTAAAATAAGAAGAAACCTTGGAGTCAGCAGTTCAAGGAACTATGACTGAGTTCCTTTCAAAGCAGATATCTTGCTCCTGGTACCCTTATATTTAAGGAGCCTGGAGAAAAGGGTATTACCTAGACCCAAGATAACTGGCTAAATTACTGACCCCTTTCTCTTCTGTATGTCTTTTCTTATCCTTTAGTACTTCTCACCATATCAATGACCACTGATACATTCTTATATCCAAATGATTTGGGATCTAAGTCTCCAGGATGGGGTTTATTCTGACTGATGTTTGAGAGCTGATATAATTTAATTCACAGATTACTAGGTTAGAAGCACTATGCCGGAATACAAAGATGTCAAAATCTGACAGTCTATTCTCAAGAAGCTTATACTCTAGTAGAAGTTTATAGGATCTAAAACCTAGATGGAAAGGACCTGAAAGGTCATATTCTGACTTCTAATCTCCAAACCTTCATCCAAAGTTTAGCTGTTAATTTTTTTTCCAGGCCCAATAGGAGGCACAAGGTGAGCAAAGCACAGTAGGTATTTCACTCTATGTGACCTACATAAACACTATTTTTTTCTAGTGGTTATTAAAAGATAGCCGTGATTGACATCTCTTTAACCTGGAATGATGTGAGGGATGTGTAATTAAGTATTTCCAACCCAGACCCCAAGTAGAATGCCCCTTCCTTGCTACCCATCCAGTCAGAGATTATTATAATAAATAGTCCACATTTATATAGTCCTTTAAGGTCCAGCTTCTTAAACTGAGATCTCATAACTTAATGTGAGGGTCACAAAATTATGATTTGTTATCAGTAAATATTTGATTTCTACAACTATCTATATACCTGGGATCATGTAAACATTTCTTAGAAAAAACCCAGTCACAAGTGGGGAAAGTTTCAGACCTTTTTTAAGGTTTGCAAAGCATTTTATATATGTTATCTCATTTGGCCCTCACACAACCATATGAGATAGGTACTATGATTATTATTGTTTACAGCTGAAGAACCTGAGGCTTTTAAGTGGTCAAAAAAGTCAATATTTTAGGCAGACTTCAAACTCTGCTCTTTCTCACTCCAAGCCCATAGAGCTGTCTCTAATTCTAGATTAGACAGCAAAACTGGCATCTAGAGATCTTAGGATCTAAAGATAGAAGAGATTTTGGAGGCCATGAGTCCATCACTCATTTTTTAGATATGATATTGTGAAAGAGGTTAAGGAATGAGATTCCAATCAAGTAGTATGACTCCAAATCCAGTGCTGTTTCCATTAACTCAAACTGCTTCCTTCACTGTCTCCAGATGAACCTGCTGACAGGCAGGTTCACGAGCACATCAGTCCCAGTTGTTGTCTGTGGTAGAGAGATATGGCAGGGCAAAGGGACCTTGGGGCTGATCCATGGAAGAATATATGGGAGCCAGAACCAGCCCCGAGGGATGTCCCAGTATAGCCAAGGGTCAGATTGAATCTCAGACAAAGAAAGAGAACCATGTGGCCCCTCTGAGGCTGGGTTTTGCCACATTCCCCTAATGTTCCTCTATAGTTTGGGTCCTACCCACATGCTCCAACATGGAAAGGCATAGAAGGAGCCCAAGAATAATATCTTGAAGAACGCCCCTTATCAACCAAATAAACAAGCATGGCCCGTTCAACACAAGGCCCTGAGGGAGACATAAGGAAGTAAAACATGACCTACAAGATGTTCACAAGCCAATGGGGGAGATGGCATTGCTTTCAGTTGTTCCCACATTCAAAGAGAACAGCACAAACAGAATTGAATCAATATTCTAAGTATCATAGTTCACCAACTCAGAGCTGCAAGGGACGGTAGACACTGCCTTGTCCAAACACTTGAGATGAATAAAAGTCTGAGAGACAGAGTTTCTGGGTAATTAAGAATCAGCTTATTAATTACGGCTAACAGATGATAATTTGAGATAAGCAGTTCTTTCGGAAACCAAAAACAAACACTGGAGACTGCTGAACAGTTAAATATTTTTTAAAAGAGAGTTGTTCATGATGGGTGGAAATCAATTCTGATTGGTTAAATAGAGGTGACTCTGAGGATGTCAGCACTCTTAGACCAATAGACTCATCTCCAGCCAGACCCTTTGCACCTAAGACAATCTAGCAAAAGGATCTGTTCTCCACTCAGTCCTACAGGGCCAGAGCTCTGGCCCAGAACTCAGCTAGATTAGATTCTATCCACTCTTTAATCAGAAATAAACTCTTCCAGTTGGGTGGGAGAGTGAGGAGAATGTCTCAACGTCAACCTTGTCCTTCCCAAGGATTTGTTTTTAGAAAATAGAAAGGAAAAAAAACCTAGTTCCACACACTCCCTGCCCCATATTAATAATGAGATGTTAATAATTATTTCTCTCATGTCTCATTGTCAACTTGAGGAAACAGACCCGGAAATGTACAATGACTCAGATCACTCAGTAGAAAGCATAAGAGGTCAGATTTAAAGCCAGTTCCTCCACCTTTGGATTCCATGTTTTTTCTGCTGAACTATGACTGCCTCAGAAAAGAGTAAGCTCCGTGGGGCTGAAACAGTCAGAAAAGGCTTTTTTTTTTAAGGTACTGAAATGAGAGTTTAGCCTTGAAGGATGGGGGGAGAGGATCTGTTCCACATCTTCCTGCTCCTCCCAGGGCTGTGATGACCTGCCCCTGTCCTCCTCTCTTCTCTCCTGGGTCCATGCCCCTCCAGAGCCTTGCAAACTCACTGTCCCTCCCGGTTGCTGAGCACACCAGTGTTGTGCCGAAGAACCACAGATTCAAAATTGTTAGAGCTAGAAGGCGGCATCAAGGATGAGCCCTTTTCACAGATAAGGAAACTGAGGCTCCCCAGGGGGGCAAAGACTTGCCCCAGTTTACACAATGGATAAGGAACAAAACAGTGAAGACTTCCGCTTTGGTTTCCCAACTGGAGGTTCAGCATTCTGTCCCCCAACCCTGATGATTCATTGGACCACTCCAAGTGCTTAAAGCCCTTCCCTCAAGGGTCCCCAAATAGTGGGCGACTCCCTGAGCCGTTGCCGGGGGGGATCCAGGAGCACAGCCAGAGCCACCTGAGTGGCCTCTTCCCCTAGGGAGAGGCAGGTGTCCAACAGGGCCCGGATCCGGGCAGTCAGCGTGGGGATTGAGCAGATGGCCTCGTAGCTGGCCCGAGACAAAGCCTGGCAGGAACGCAGAGCATCCAGGGCAGCATTCAGGCGACCCTCAGTGACTCTATTCAAGATCAGCTCCCGATGACTCGTTAGAAGTTCTGGGAAATGGTCAGAACCTAAGGGAGAGAGGGGAAGGAGGGAACAAACAATTGGAGGAATATGGAACTCAGGCCAAGCTGTCCCAAGGAGGTTTTGACCTGGTTCGCGGGTTCACACCCAACCCCCAATGGCTCCTTGGCTCTCCCCTTCCCTGCAATACTCACTTGTGCCCATGGCCCTGGGGGGACTTCCAGTGGGAAAGCTGTGTCCAACAGGTCCCAGGCCTGGGGATCCATGACCAAGTCCCCTTCTGCTTCCTTGGAGATTGGCCATCTTAATCTGAGAAAGTTCAACTGTGGGACAGACTAGGGGAAACCTAAAGAGACAAGGGAGAATTAGAGCAAGGTGAGAAAATGCTGTGGAGTTAGTGGGGCAAGTACAGTAGAATGAATGAGTGAACATAGTCCTTACTATGTCCTAAGTACTGGGGATACAAACAGCAAGTCCATTTGTGGGGCAGCTAGGTGGTGCAGTGGATAGAGCCCTGGAGTCAGAAGGACCTGAGTTCAAATCCAACCTCAGACACTTAACTTCCTAACTGTGTGACCCTTGGCAAGTCACTTAACCCCAACAGCCTCACAAAAGAAGAAAAAAAAAAAGAAGTTGCAGCACAAAAATGCTGATCAGATTAGATTTAAAAGCTAACTGATGGTGGGAAAATGGACAGATGGCTTAATGCAATACTATAAGTACAGTCCATTTGCAAAGAGCTCACACTGTAACAGAGGGAAACAACACACAGGGGATGTTTCAGAAAGAAAGAAAGTCAAGGCTAGAAATCTAGTTAGTTCTGGATTTGGCTTTTCTCTATTCTGGTGAATAAATATTATTGGATAGGCACAAAGGGAATATCAGAGTAGTTAGATACCACTAGCAGAATGGCTACAGTACAATACAGATTACAAAAATAGAATGGTTCTAGACAGGCAAGAAAAGGAGGACATTCCCAGTACATCCTTGTCAGAATTAGCAGAGAATTCAAGGATTAATTATCCATCCTATATAAGAAGATCTGTGCAGATGCTAATAGACTTTTGTGAAATAGGATGTAAAAAATATTAGCCAAATTAAGAGATCTTAGGAAAAGATGTGGAAACCAAATTATTAAGAAAGAAAAAAAC
The DNA here is from genome assembly GCF_048593235.1 of Sminthopsis crassicaudata. Lineage (NCBI taxonomy): Eukaryota > Metazoa > Chordata > Mammalia > Dasyuromorphia > Dasyuridae > Sminthopsis > Sminthopsis crassicaudata. The sequence continues at coordinate 58,056,515 of NC_133618.1, forward strand.
AGGGGGAAATGTGAGAAATGAATGGGCATTTATTTGATTTCCACAATTTTGAAAATTAAATTGAAGTAATGAAACTTAAATTAGAAAAAATGAAACTCACAAGGATATTAAAGAGTTAGGAAGGGTGGAGGTTAATTATCTTCCCCCAAAAATTGTAAGCTCCTTGGGGGACAGCGACTGAGTTTTTGTAATCGGGGTGGAGGTCTGAGACTTTTAAAAAAATCTTTTATTATTTACCCTTTGCCCTCCTCTGTTACTTTCCTCCTCCCAGAATACAAGCTCCTTGGGACTTAGAGGTGGAAATTTAAGTCATGTAACTTTTGTGACATTCAATTAACAGGGAATAAGAGGAAGGAATTGTGCTTCAGGAGATAAAATAAAATATTGTCTTTGGAGTTTCAAAGGTATGTCTACAACTATAGACCAATCTCCTTAATGAATATTGATGCTAAAATCTTAAAGAAGATATTAGCAAAAATCATCCCCAGAATAATATACCATGATCAAGTAGGATTTATACCAGAACTGCAGGGCTGATTTAATATTATGAAAACTATTAGTATAATTGACCATATTAATAATCAAATTAACAAAAACCATATGATCATCTCAATAGATGCAGAAAAAGCATTTGACAAAATCCAACATCCATTCCTACTAAAAATATTTTAGAGTATAGGAATAAATTGACTATTCCTTAAAATACTCAGGAGCGTATATTCAAAGGTATGTCTACTATCTACTAACCCAGGTATCCATAATACAGGAATTCAAAATAAATCTAGAAAGAAAAAAAGAAAGAGAGAGGGAGAGGGAGAATGAGAAGGAGAGGAAGAGGGAGAGGGAGAGGAAGGAGGAAGGGAGGAAGAAGGGAGGAGGGAGGGAGGGAGGAAGGAAGGAAGGAAGGAAGGAAGGAAGGAAGGAAGGAAGGAAGGAAGGAAGGAAGGAAGACAGAAAGGAAGACAGAAAGAAAGAGAGAAAGAAAGACAGAAAGAAAGACAGAAAGAAAGAAAGAAAGAAAGAAAGAAAGAAAGAAAGAAAGAAAGAAAGAAAGAAAGAAAGAAAGAAAGAAAGAAAGAAAGAAAGAAAGAAAGAAAGAAAGAAAAGAAAAGAAAAGAAAAGAAAGAAAAGAAAGAAAGAGAAAGGAAGAAAGAAAAAAAAGAAAGAAAGAGAGAGAAAGAAAAAAGAAAGAAAGAGAAAAAGAGAGAGAAAGAAAGGGAAGGGAAGGAGGGAGGGAGGGAGGAAAGAAAGGACCTTTTCTCACTGATAAAACTACAACCATTTCTGATCTTACATTGAATTATCATCAAGGATTTGGGGGCCAAGAACTTTCTTCTTTTTTAAATCTTGAATCTACAGCTTCTCTCTCTGATTTCACAAAGAACTCGCTTTACTGAGGAGATGGACTGCATGATTATAAAGAGAGGGGCCAAGCTGCTTCTCCAGGATTTCATCTGTGAGTGATGAGTCCAGGTGGAGAAGACTGGGGGGATGGGTTTGAGAAGAAAGATGAAATAGGGAAGCTTCCTTTCCCCAATACTTTTGGGCAAAAGAGAGAAAACAGAAGGATAAGCTTCCCAGATTGATGAAGGATATCCAAATAGGATCTCAGAGAAGCTCAGACACAAGCAGAGTGGAAGATGAGGACTCTGGGGAGAACTTTATCCTTGTCTGTGTCTGCCTCTCTGTCTCTCCTTGTCCCTGTCTCATGTAGCACTTTTCTCATGTTTTATTCTGGGCTATAACTATCTGATTTTATGTTTTAACAAGAACTATAATAGAGAATTCTGGCAGGTGGAGCACATCCAATGGTCCAAGTCAGAGAGGAGAGCTCAGGTGGGGATAACTCGGATATCACTGATCCCAGGTGACCTTGCGATAATATGAAAGAGATGACTTGAATCTTCAAGCCTGGCACAACCATTAACCCTTTAATCCTCAATCCTTAATTTCTGGGAAGAGGCATAAGTAGGGGAGAGGTAGTATAGAGTGGGGTACAGAGGGGGAAATGAGCCTTCAAGACAAGGGACAGCCGTGGGAAGACTATGAGCCTAGGCATAGGTGAGCCCTAACACTGCTCCTTCTTTCTAGAAAATCGGCAACCTGTTATTTTGGGGCAAATCCCCAGCAGCCCAGCCCTGGTTTTGGCTTTAGTTTTATCCTCTGAAGATAAAAATTAAGGGGAGTATGATTGGAAATGGGTCAATGAAGGAGAAATGAATGAAAGGAAGAAAGAGTTAAAGAAGAAGTCATCATAATTTCAAAAGGAAAGTACCTTCCAATTAAAAAAGGAAAAGTACAGTACAGATGTATACATAGATATATATATATATATATACACATGTAAACCCATATTTACCTATCCACACACACCTATCTATGTATATATATATATACATATCAATATATCTATATATTTATCTATCCATATACCTATCTATATGTATATATACACATATCTTCATATCTATCTATATCTATATATTTATCTACCTATCTATACACATACACCCATACCTACCTATTCACATATACCCATCTATCTATCTATCTATCTATCTATCTATCTATCTATATGTATGTATGTATATTTATTTCTCTATCTATCCACACACCTATCTTTACATAGATATGTATATACACATATCTACATGTTTATCTACCTATTTATTCACATGTCTATGTGTGTATATATATATATATATATATATATATGTCTTTATATATAAGACACATATATACATGTATATGTCTATCTATTCATTCATCTATCCATCTATCCATCCAGTATACCTATCTACATATCATAAAGAGAGGACACCAGGCCCTCCATCTTCAGCTAGTGGAGGGATGAAGAATGAAGAAGTGATCTCATGACACAGAAACATCTTGATTGCAGAAGCAGCATGGTGATCCCTCCTCATTCCCCAGGAGGAAAAAATGTAATATTTTTTGGGAACGGGAAAAGGAGAGTGTTATATGAGGAAAGTAGTATTCCTGATTTATACTCTAATTCCAGATTTAGTGTAAATAGCTAGATGTGCTCTGTCCTGTAAAATGTTCTTGGGGGTGTTTTGGAGTAGCCTTCTTTTTAGTCAGACTAATCGCCACAAGAATAGCCAGATGTTAAAGTCCAAAAGTCTTTATTGTCTCCTTTGACTGGTGCTCAGCTAGCTTTCTCGTGGCCTTCAGAGGGGACTTGGTTTCAGTGGAGAAATGAAGGAGGCCAGGCCAGCCACCATAAGGCTGATAAAGATGGAAATGAATCTTTCTCTCCTTGGCTCCAAGAGCTTGAGCTCCCACCTCCAGTCCACTGTTTCTCTGCCCTCTGAATGAATTTGGCTAAGGCTCCCAGCTTATATGCTCTACACTGAGTATAAACCAATCATTATATCAATAGGAAACCATTATTTGTTGTAAGATTAAATCAATCATACTGAACTTAGAGAACTATTAAGCACCATGCTAAACTAGATAACCATTGTCTCATCAATTCCACTGACTTAACATCTTGTAAGAATCCTTGTTTCAGAGTTCTGGCCCATAACATCTCCCACTTTCTTTTGCTTTAGAACATAAGGTGGTCACACCCTCCCTGACTTCTCAAGGAGGTGAGTGCCCCCAAAAGGAGGTGATCACACCTTCCCTTATATCTCAGGAAGGGAGATGAAAACCAAAGGAAAATGGGGAATCAAACTTTGAAACAGGTATACATAAATCCATCAACATGAGATGTAATACATAAGCACATAGCAATATAACACAGGCTAGTAGTGATTTAAACAACATGAATCAATATGAGGAATTATACATGTCCATTAGTCCTAGAAATAGTCCAAAAGGAATCTATTGTCCATTATGTCATGTTTCTGAGAATCCAATGATTCCTGCAATTTTTGAAGTTCTGCAAGTCTTATCAACAATTTTTCATCTCAGGGGATCCAATGATTCCTATGGGTTTTGAAGTTCTGTAACAGTCTTATCATGTCTCAGAGAATCCAATGATTCCTTCTAGTTTTGAAGTTCTGCAACAGTCTTATCATGTCTCAGAGAATCCAATGATTCCTTCTAGTTTTGAAGTTCTGCAATAGTCTTATCAACAATTTTTTTATCTCAGGAAATCCAATGATTCTTGCTGGTTTTAAAGTCCTGCAACAGTCTTATTATCAGCCATGCTCTTTCAGTGTCAGATGTTTCTTAGGTTTTCTCCTTTGTTTCGAGGTTTTTTCTCTTTTTCTGTCTCTCTCCAATGGACAAGGCGAATACGGCTCACTGGCACCCATCTGATTCTGTGGAGATAAACAAACACTCTCCCTCAAGCAGTTAACCTATCTGGTCCTTCCATTCACCACTTTCTGGATCTCTCCACATCATGATAGTGGAGCTGCTTGCACTAGATACTTCCCTTCTGGAGGTTATGAAACCTGTCTGCTGGAGTGCATCTTTGTCAAAAATCAAGAACTTAATAGTATAAAGAGCTAAATTTAAAAGTTCTCTAGGATTACCTGTGGCTGCCCCTTTCTTTTGTTTTTTGAGGAGTGTCTTGATGTCTCTGTTTCTCCTCTCTAATATTGCCTGTCCTTGGGGATTAAAAGGTATGCCAGTGGTGTGTAAAATCTGATTCAGTGCACAAAAGTGTACAAAAAATATTTAGAAGTATATGCAGGTCCATTATCTGTTTTTATTGTTTGTGGCACACCAATAATTGCAAATGCTTGTATAAGGAATTCAGTGACCACTTAGGCTGTTTCTTTGGCTGCTGGTATTGCAAAAGTAAATGCTGAAAACGTGTCTACTACAACATGGATAAAAGACAGACGACCAAAAAATTTATAATGGGTCACATCCATTTGCCAGATTTCATTGGGTCTCAAACCATGAGGGTTCTTCCCTGGAGAGAGCATAGGAGCGTGGAAAGGAAGGTAAGCTGTACAGCTTTTTACTATGCTCCTAGCTTCCTCTTTTATCTCAAATTGCAAATGTGAAACTCAAACAACCTGATGATATTTAAAATGAGATTCCTGGGTTTCCTGAAACAAAAGAGTATTGGCTACATGGTTAGAAGGCGATCTGCCTTTGAATTACCATCAAAAATAGGACCTGGAAGTCCACTATGAGAGTGGACATGCAAGATATAAATCTTACCTGGATACTTTCTCACTTGCTCTTGAAGTTCCTTAAAGAGCTGATATATATTGGAAGCTACAGTTTTATTTGGGCTGTGGCAATTCTTTGTACCACACCTACTGAATAGGCTGAATCAGATATTATATTTATATCTCCTGGGAAATAAGTAAGAGCTAAAATGATGGCATACAATTCATTCTGCTGAGTGGACTGAAAAGGAGTTCTGAGTTCTCTCTTTATAATTAAGTCGTGAGAATATACAGCACAAATATCATGTTTGGATGCTTTTGTAAAGATAGTTGGTCCTTTAAGAGGAACCTAAGAAAACTTTTCTTCAAGAATCCATCGCCAATTATGTAATAGTCTGGTTATCTTTAATGGAGACCCGTGTGTAAAATTTGAAGTCGTGACCAGTAAAATTTGCCACTCTGGGATGGTTTCACATCATACATTAATTTGTGCATTAGTATAAAAAGTGTATATCTTGTCAGGTCTTATCCCAGATAATTGTACTGCTCACTTAATGGTTTTAATAAAATTCTAGCCACAAACTCTGGGTAAAGGATAAAGCTTTGTTCTGATTGTGCTGGGAGGTTCACCTACTATATCACACTGTCTCCTTAATGAAGGACTGCTGTGGGTGCCTCTTTTGTAGCAAAAACTGATATTTCCAAGGGTTTTTGAATAACTCTTTCAACCCATTGGATAAAGCCAGTTCAATTTCTCTCAAAACCTGTTGAGCTTCTTTTGTGAGCTGGCATGGTGAGTTTAAAGCACTGTCTCCCCTTAAAATGTCATGTAATGGTTGCAATTGATAGGTAGTTAAGCCTTACACTGGATCCATCCATTGGATATCTTCTATTAATTTTTGAAAGTCATTTAAGGTGTTCAACTTCTCTGTTCTTAAGTTTTTGTACTGTAAGTGCCTTCATATCCTAAATATTGAAAAGGAGCATGCTTTTGAATTCTTTTTGGAGCTATATACGATTTGTAATTCCTTAGTATTTCCATGGTCTTTTGTAGACATGCTTCTAACATTTGTTCCTCAAGTGCATATCCCAATACATCATCCATGTAATGTAACACTATTACTCTTGGAAATGCTTTTCTTACTGAAGTAAGAGCAGCAGAAACATACATTTGGCACATAGTAGGGTTATTTTTCATTCCCTGTGGCAAAACTGTCCATTCATATCTTTTATAAGGCTCAGCTAAGTTAACACTAGACACTGAAAAGGAAAATATTTTCATATCCTCCTTATCTAAAGGAATAGAATAGAAACAGTTCTTAATGTGTATAACCCAAAGAGGCCATTCTCTAAGCAATTGAGTAGGAGATGGAAGTTCAGGCTGAAGAGTTCCCATAGTTTTCATCTGTTCATTTACTTTTCTTAAATCAGTCAACATCCTCCATTTTCCAGATTTCTTTTTTACAACAAATACAGGGGAATCCCAAGAACTTAGAGAAGGTTGCAAGTGTCCTTGGTCAAGTTGCTCTTGTACTATATCTAATAACGCCTGAATTTTATTGCTAGCTAAGAGCCACTGTTCTATCCACACTGGTGTATCAGTTTTCCATTGGATAGGAACAAGTGAAAGTTTTGGCAGGCCTTCAACAGCCACCCAGCCTAAAAAACCAAAGTACTCAGTTGTAATCCTAACTGTTGTAAAATGTCTCTTCCCCACAGATTGATGGGGATTTTTTTCAATTACAAAAGGAATAAAAATTTGTTTCATTTTCAAATGTCCATCTCATAGGGGCAGCACTAACCTCTGCTGCTATTGATCCTCCTACACCAGACATGTAGGTATCTGCCTTAATCTTTGGCCAGTGACTGGCCCAGTTGGCACCTCTAATGACTGTGCGATCTGCACCTGTGTCTACCAATCTTTCTAATAGTATGCCATTTATATAGATAGTGAGCATAGGATGTTCAGTTGTCACAGCTGCAGTCCAGAATATTCCTGGATTGTGTTGCTTGGAGTCAGAATCTGGGCAACTATCACCAGATTGCCTATTAGGAGTCTTGTGTCAGTAAACCTGATGCTACTACTTCCCCTGGTTGATAAGTCACACATTGTCTACCTGTATTAGTGACTGGGATATTATCTACACATTCCCCAGTTTCCCACATCAGTGTAAGTACACTCAGGAAATGAAATGGTCAAGTATACTATGCCTGAAAGCAAGGGATCCATAGGCTGAAGAGGAACAGATTTCACCTTTCCAAAGGGTATCTCAGTAGTCCCTGCTGCATACAACTCTATTCTCCCTAAATGCAATCCCTTTTTCCCCTGATTGCTTCTTGGATGATAGATCATGTCTTAATATTGAATTTCTAAAGACTTTCTGGGTATAACATTGGCTGCCATCATGCCTCACCTGCAGCCCTGGAGCTGGGCCCTGCCTCTCATTTCCCTGGGTCAATCTACATTCTGAGGCTGAATGGAAGCCTCTGTTGCACTTTGGACATGGGGTTCTGGGTTTTCTCTCACCCTGTCTTCTCACTCTATCTCTATGCCTATGTTGAGCTTTCAGATGCCCTACTTTACCACACTGAAAGCATTGATGAGTCTCTCTCAGAGTCCTTTGCCATTTGGGACCCTGTCTTCCCATGTTGGGATCTTGGGAAGTCTGCATCATAGCCTGGCTATAAAAGGCATTTGTGCCCACTGTGGCACAGCGTCTTATGATCTCCTCTAAAGGGACATCTTTGTGTAGTCCTAGAATAATTCTTCTACAAACCTCATTAGCATTTTCTTTAGCAAGTTGTCTTAAAAATAATTTCTGTTGCTGCATTTTCACCAGTAATTCATATGACAGCTGTCTGCAAATGTCCCACAAAATCAGCAAAGGGTTCATTTGGACCTTGCTCTATTTTTGTGAAGGCTTCCCCTCTATCTTGCTTTCCTGGAAGGCTGCCCCTTGCTTTGATAGCAGCAGCAGCAATTTGCTTATATGCTTCTATAAGATAATTAATCTTCGATGAAGTATCTGCATATTGACTTTTACCTGCTAGTTGGTCAAAGGTGACTTGCATATTAACTCCAGTTTGCCTATTTCATTGGGCTTGTATCCTACATAGTTCACTATACTCCAAAAGCCACAAGTTTTGTCTAGGTTCTAAACATGTCCTTGCTATGGATTTCTAATCACTAGGGGTAAGAATTTCATAAGCCAAATTCTCTAATACCATCTTAACATAAGATGATGTAGCCCCATAAAGAGTACAACCCTTTTTAAAATCTTTAATAATTTCCAGATCAAAAGGAGTGTACCATCTTCCTTGAGCAGAGATACTGGGCTTGAGGAAACTCCCTCTGTCCATCCCCTCCAGAGACAAAAGACCTTCGTTTGCATCTCAGGCTCTCACCCGAAAGCCCTGCTCTCAGGCAGGAACTCCAAGACACGAGAGCAAGTATCTCTTTAACACCTCCCTGGGGACCCCATACTTCTCAGGCGTCTGAGCCCAGCACTCTTTGATATGTCTTGGGGAGATAACTGGAGAAACTTAAGAGAAGCCATGCTTGAGCCCTTCTCCCACTCCACTATTACATACACTGGGGTCTCTAATGGTCAAGCTGTAGGCACAAGGAGAAAGGTCACTGAATTGGGGTGAGCTTGGAGAACATCTCTCTACTCTTGACTGCTGCTCCCTGAACAGGGTGAGCGTCTCCTTCAGGTCTTGCTCTCCCAGCAAGATTTGGGGGTTTGGTTGGCTGCCCGCCCTCAAGTTCTAGCGTGGAATCAACAGAGGAGCCCTCGCCATTCAGAACTGGGTAAGTTCTCCCCCACCCTCGCTTGGCACTTCTGGTCTTTCCTCTCCCTCCCCCATAGAAGGGGGATCACAGAGGAACTCAAAGCCTTTTGCAGACCTTTCCCATATGGCTTGGCAACCTGTCATTTAAGTGCTCCCTGATAACCCCAGAGTTACTAGCATCAAACAGCATTCCTCATGCAGGGAGACACACAGACCTCCCTGTTCAGGTCCTCTGCAGTTGGGGAGCAACTCACACAGAGAGGGACAGTTCACTGTGAGTTAGGTTTGTGGTCATTTGTGCATTAAACTCAGCTTCTGCTGAGTAGAAGTGCTCAAGACAGTTCTGCTGCCCTAAGAGGAACACCCCACATCTGTCAGGGGCTCCAGAAGAGAAAAAAAATGAGGCCTGGAGTAGCTCTTGACAGAATAAGAGCTGCTACTAGGACTGATAAAGAGGGAGGGGAGGTTTTGCAGAACTGAGAAGCAGGGAAACTGAGGCAGGACTGGGTCAGAATAATTAGGGAAACTGAGTCAGGAAAATAAAAGAGAATTGTGGCATAACATTCCACATTCTTTCTCTTCTGAATATTCAAATCACTGAATTATCTTCCTCTAGAAGGTCTTAGCACCATAATTTTGACCAACCCTATGTAAAGCAAATAAACAAAACTAAGACTAGAAAAATGCAAGGACTTATGGCATTCAAACTCTTCAATAACAGGGTATGCATTTATCTGGTCAGATATACCCTGTTCTTTTTTAGCTTTAACTAGTGCCTTTTGTAATCTTGTCATAGACTGCTTCATAGTTGGTGATGATTGTGTCACAGCCTCTCCCCCTCCTCCTTCTCCCTCCACCCATGAAGGGTTAAATTGAGGGGGGGGGGATACTAGGTCAGGGGATGGGGAATGCCCTAATGGCTCCTGCTGTGAATCACCACACTCCTTAATTTCATCAGAACTGTACTTAACTTTTGTCTAATTTTTCATCCTTTTCACCTAGTTTGTCAGTATCCTCCCCCTCTTGTACTTTCTTCCTTTTCCTTATTCTATAACTTATATAATTTCCTAAAGCTAATTGTATTAAGTCATATGTATAAAATGTTTCTTTAGAAATTAGATGAGTACCATTATCACTGTAGTATTAATATAGTTGCTCTCCTACTAATTTCCACTCATCTGGATCTAATTCTTTTTCCTTTGAGAACCAAGGAGATGTGTATTTTAATATTTCAAAGAGTTCAATGATCTGCATCCAAGTTACAATCAAACCTTGGCTTTTAATGAGGTTAACCATGCTCTCCACACATTTTCCTTGAGGTGGGAAAGGCTCTTTTCTAAACATTTGTCCCATTTTAGCTGAAGCACTAGTTTAGCCCTTCACAGTTTCCTTCTTGTCTATTTTTGTACTAATCCTAATTTCTGGGTCACAGATGTAGGTTTTTAGCCCCATCTTGGTCGCCAAAATGTAATGTTCTTGGGGAGGTTTCCTGGAGGTCTTGGAATAGCCTTCTTTTCAGCAGATTAATCACAAGAATAGCCAGGTGTTAAAGTCCAAATTCTTTACCGTCTCCTTCACTTGGTGCTCAGCTAGCTTTCTTGTAGCCTTTAGAGGGGACTTGGTTTCAGTGGAGAAAATGCAGGAGGCCAGACCAGCCACCACAAGGCTGATGAAGATGGAAATGAATGTCTCTCTCCTTGGCCCCCCCCCCCTGGCTTATATGCTCTACACTGAGTATAAACCAATCATTATATCACTAGGAAACCATTATTTGTTATAAGATTAAATCAATCATACTGAACTTAAAGAACTATTAAGCACCATGCTAAACTAGATAACCATTGTCTCATCAATTCCACTGACATAACATCTTGTAAGAATCCTTGTTTCAGAGTTCTGGCCCATAACAGTCCTGACTGGAGGGAGAAGACAGAACAGTCTTCCATCATCCTCAGTCCCCACTGATGTTCTGTCCTTAAATATCTGTCCCCATTTTCAGTAATTTAATAGCTTAGCTCTCTTCTCCACCCCTGAATAGAGAGTTTCCTTATTCAGAGATGCACTCACATGGGATGAAGTGTTAGGAAGACTGAAGCAACACAAACCATGAGCTTTCTGGGAATCCATAGAGAACCATTCTGGAGTGATCCTCCCAACACAGTGACTTTCAGTCTTCTCTGATCAGTCTCCAAAGCTCAGTTCTAGAGCCCCACCTCCTATAGAAGTTATTTCTACACCCAGCCTCCATTCCCATCTGTTAATGTTCATGACTGAGTCTATGAATAAGGTTTTCTAAAACAGCAATTTCAGTAGGTAGGAGTATGAGTGTGTGTGTGTGTGTGTGTGTGTGTGTGTGTGTGTGTGTGTGTGTTTCCTTAAATATAGCTTTTCATTCCAAGGACTTAAAAGCAATAGGAATCATCATTCTTTTTTAAACAACCTTGCTCAATAATACCTTGGCAATGCTGGGGAGGGGATGGAGGGAAGAGAGTGGGAAAGAAGACCGAATCGAGAGCCTGGAGATCTGAGATCTAACCAGGCTCTGCCAGCTTTTTCATCAGATCTCAGACAAAAAATGAGGGCATTGTACTTAACCTTATCAACCTTTTTTTGTGTGCGTCTTTGGTCCTTTTGTCAGTCCAGTAAAGTCTCTAGCTCCCTTCTCAGAATGATACTTTTAAATGCAAAAATAAAATAAAATAAAAATACATAATGATGGAATCTTAGCTGCTGCCTTACCCCAATAATTTTAATTTTGTCACTCTCCATGTATCTCTCTTCTTCGATCTGTCTCTATCTCTGTCTCTTTGTCTCTTCTCTTCTCTGTCTCTCTTCTCTCACTCTCTGTCTCCTTCTTTGACTCTCCTCTCTGTCTCTGTCTCTCATTCTCACCACAACAAAAGGTCTTTTCCACACACACCCTATCCAAACAAAAGGACCTTCTACCTTTGCCCCTGCATACCTTACTTGAAATAAATCCAGTGGTGGGACTTTTCCTAAGTATATCCTCATCTAAGATTGCCCAATCTCAGTCCAATTCTCCTAGTTTTTCTTCTCTATATAAACTCTCATCTAACTTTGCTGGTTTGCTGGCTGCTCCCTCCCTTAAAGAAAGACTAAAAAAAAAAAAAAAAAAAAGAAAGAAAGAAAGCCTGCAGAATCACCCTAAATGTTCAAATAAATGCCCTTGCTTGGGATGGAAATTGTCTGAGCCTGAATTCTTTCAGAGACAAGATCACAATGCTCCACAATCCCAACAATAGGATAACTACTTTGAATAAGAGTTATTAAAATATTTTTGAAAGATAAATTCACGGACTCCAGCTTAAGAGGTCCTACACAAGAAGATGTCTGAGGAAACCTTTGTGTTCTAAAGTTTTTATCAGTTCATCAGCCCCAAGTGTGTTCTAGAGCCAATTCATAATGGCTAGGGTGAGCTAATTGTTAAATTTACACCTCAGAAATAAGCTAATACTATTGATTAGAGCCTATTTTGTTGTTGTTGTTATGTTGACTGTCTAGACTTAAGAAATTGATGGAGAAGTGCAGATTGAACTTTAAAATTTTCCCCAGGGAGTCAGATGTTAAATATTTGCCAGCATGTCCCTGCCCCAGTCACAGGTTGCAGAGCTATAAAGCTCAGAGCCAGACAAAAAGAACTACTATCAAGTCTTATCTATAAGGTGGTAGAGTCACGGAACATTAACAATGACAGACACTTTCATGCAGGGGATATCAGAGCTGGAGGGAAATACTTAATCCAATGCCATCAGTTTGCAGAATTAGATAAATGGGTCTCAGGGGAAATGACTTACTCACTATCACACAGCTAGTGAGTGACAGAGATGAAATTCAAACTTCCCTTCCTGAGCTCCCAAGTCCAAATTTTCCTTCCATGATATCACATTGCTCTTTCAATATTCAGTATTATGAGAAAGGCTTAAGAGATCATCCATTCCAATCCCTAAATTTTAATGAGCAGGAATCTGAAGCCCAGAGTGGCAGCTGATGGAGCAGTAGAGAGGTGAGCCTGGAGTCAGGAAGACCTGAATTCAAATCCTGTCTTAGATACTTATTAGCTGTGTGATCCTGGGCAAGTCATTTAACTTCTGTTTGCCTGTTTCCTCATGTATAAAATGGAAATAACAAAAGCAGCTACCTCCCAGGGTTGTTATAAGAATCAAATGAGATAATATTTGCAAGAGAGCTATCTGGCACATAGTAGGTGTTACATAAATGCTTATTCCTTTACCCTTATAGAGGTATTAAGTGACAGAGACAGAACACAGGACTCCAAGTCAGTGCTTTCTCACTCAATCTAAATGGCAAGAACAAAAAAAAAAAAATTGAAATTGTCTAACTGTAACTGTAAAGCTTGACAGGCATACCACTGGTGGAGCTGTAAATTTAGAATTATGTTAAAGAAATAGACTAAAATGCCCACATCCTGGAGATCCTAGACTCTGCCCCATGGAGGTCCAAAATAGGAAGAGAGGTATCTGCCCAATATATTTATAACAGAACCTTTTGTAGTAGCAAAGAAATGAAAACAAAGAGAGTGCCCATCCAATGGGGAGTGATTAGCCAATATGTGGTAATATCAATATAATGGAATATCGCTGTGCCCTAAATGAACATGAAGAACACAGAGAAGGATGGGAAAAGACATCTGAACTGATGCCGAGTAAAGCAGTAAAACTAGGTAATAAATACAATTACAATATAATTGGCAAGAACAAAAAATAAATCAAAATTGTCTAATTTTGGTCGCAAAGGAGAAAATGCACCTTCCCCCCTCCTTTGCAGCAGTGGGGGACTATGAGTATGGAACACTGAATATATGATCAATCTCAACTAATGGTTCATTTTGCGTCTGAATTGCTTTCTCCCCTTTCTTTTTTTTATGCATTGTTACAAGAGATAGCTCTCTAGGGATGAAAAGGCAATGGATATTAAAAGCAAGATATCAATAATTTTTTTAAAGGGACCAGAGTTAGTTATAGGAAGGAAGGGTGGGAAGGGGAGTATATATTACAAGCGTTTTCTTCAAAGGAGGAACACAAAGTTCTGAGAATAAATGATCAATACTAACTCACCTCTCTCCCAAGGCAGGGAAGGACAGGGGCTCACCTCCTTGTGTGACTGGAGACAGGGGGATCAGGCTGGCAACCAGAAAGAGCTGGAGGAGTGAGGCGTGAAAGTGGGAGCCTAGCCCGCCCCTCCCTCCCACCCCATGATCAGGCACCATGAGTCATTTCCCTTGGAGGGGCCAGTTTCCTCTTGGGTAGAGCCAAAACAGTGAGAGAAAGTGTGATTCTCACAGACTGTTATTGGAAGGGTTTGCTATTTAAACCATCTATCTAAATCCCTGGAGCTCCCCACATGTCACAGGGGAACTTGGAATAAAGGAGCCCCCCCCATGAAGGGAGCCTTTTGTCTACTCTAAAGTAACAAAGCCTATTCTACTGGGGACATATTATAGCTTGTGAGGCAGCTAGAGGGAGGATGCAGCCCTCCCTGCCCCCTTCAGCTCTGCTCCATCAATCCAAGGACTCTGTGCAAGAGTGGTAAACCTGCTGTGCCCATGGTTGGTTTCCCGTGCCTCTCTGTTTGCCCCTCCTAAAGTCAACCGTGGAAAGAGGCTGGCAAAACACCTGCCCCGGAGGACATGGCTCAGCTGCCCACTGAACCTTCCTCTGGGCCACCAGAAGGGCCGGCCCACTCTTCCCCAGAGTCAGCATCTCCTAAATGTTCCTCCCTTCCCCTGCCCCTCCCCACTCCTTGCCTGAGAACTATTTCCATTTTCTCCTGGATTGGCTCCCAGTCTTTAAAAGGAAGAAGCTGAGGAGTAAAAGACCATTCTAGCTAAGATCAATAAAGCGAGTCACGTGAAGGGAGGTGGAAGGGTGGGGTGGGGTGGAGAATAAAGTTGGACTGGGTTGGTCTTTTTCTCTTCCTTCACCCACCCTGCTGGTCCCAGGGGGAGGTAAACTGGGATGGGGAAATTCCCCAGACAATCCCAGGGCAGCCTGACTGGGGGAGGGTCAGGTTACTCCAAAGGGATCTTTATTGTTCCAGTTTTAGCCAGAGGTTGGAGAATAAGAAAGACAGAGAGAGAAAGGGAGGGGTGGAAAGAAAGAGGAGGGAGGAAGGGAGGGAAGGCAAGACAGAGAGAGAAAGAGGGAGGAAGAGAGAGAGAAAAAGAGAGAGGCAGACCGAAAGAGAGAGGGGGAGATATCAGGGTTAGAATCAGATTAACTGTACTGACAGTCCCTGATCCCACAATTAGCTAGACAGAGCCCACCAACTTGGAGGGGGGGAGGGGGAGGGAGAAGAAGTAACTCTCTTGTGAGTGTGTCTTTGGTTCTCTGAAAATATTTCTGGGGGAATTTCCCTAGGAGGATTCAGGAAACAGATGGGGTAGGAAGGTCAACATAGACTTTAGACACACTGGCTCCACCCAGAAATACTCAGTATTCCCTCTCTCAGCTGACTTCCACTCTCATCTAAGGTCCCAGCAGGAAGAGCAGAGTGACAGGGGATTGCACACTCAGAAGCTGATTAAATGAGATCACAAAACAAGCCGTCTCTTCCAAAACAAGTTCTCCCTTCTCTGTCTCAAATCCACTATCTCTATATTCCCTAACACAGCCACAGAATTTGGTTAAGGAAGGGCTTGGCAGTTTAAGAGTCATGCAGAAAGGGACCGATCAAGGCTTCTGGATATAACGGTAGAATGTCTAACAAGGGAGTTCTTAATCTGGGGTCAATGAGCTTGTAGGTTTTAATAATTAATAATAAAAATTGTCTTTCAAAATAACTGCTTTCCCTTGCAGTCCTCTGCATTACATGCTGAACATGTCAGCATGACCGAGAGGAAATAGGCCTTGACATGGATGCGGGTAAGCCTCAGTTCAGATGTCCTCAGACCAATGGTATTCCAGTATAACTGGTTTTCTGTGTCATCCTATTTTTGTGTACAAATATAAAACCACTATTCTGAAAAGGGCTTCATAGGCTTTACCAGACTGCCAGGTCTGAGATAAAAATTATCTGAATGCCCAATGATTGGGAATTGCTATCAATAACCGAATCGATGATGGTTATCTGAACTGTTTTATTATTCTCAAAGAGCAGGCTCATCAATATATAAAATCAGAGAGCTCAGGACATCTGCCTCAGAAACCTCATATAGAATATGAATACATAAGTAGCATCGAAAAATAATTTGACAGAAAGCAGAAAGGAAGACAGAGATGAGAGGAGGGAGGGAGAGAGGGAGATATTCAGAAATAGAGAGGAGAGGGAAGGAGAGAGAAAGGGGGAGGGAGAGGGAAAGGGAAAAGAAAGAGAGGGACAAAGAGGAGAGAAGGAAGGAGGGACAGAGAGAGACAGAGACAGAGTCAGAGAGAGGAGGAAGGTAGGAGGGAGGGAGGGAAGGACTGAGAGAAAGCATATATACATGTCTAGGAAAAGTAACCAAAGGGGCAAGATAAGGACCCCTGCCAGCTAGTTAAGAAATGTGGCTTCTTTCTCAGCTTTGATTCTAGGGGCATTGTGAGCCTCAATGCCCAGGAAGGGCAGCTAGGTGGTTGGATAATGCTGGGCCTAGACCCAGGAAGCCTCAGATTCTGACTACCGGTGTGATCCTGACCAAGTCACTTAACACTGTTTGCCTCAATTTCCTCATCTGTGAAAGAGCAAGAAAAAGAAATGGCCAACTGCTACAACATCTTTGCCAAGAAAATTCCAAATGGGATCATGAAGAATCAGACAAGACTGAAAGGACTGGACAACAACAAAGTTCAAAGAACAATGTCTGAGTTCAAAAGAGGACCTAGGGTAGACTTATCTTAGTAGTGACAAGAAGCTGAGCCAAAGCTTCTTTCCCATCAAAGTGGCAGCAAACACCTGAGCCAGAAATTGTCTTGTTCTTGGGTCCACGGCACAGAAAAGATTAGAAAGAAAATAAGCACTTATTAAGCACCTATTCTAAGCCAGAACTTTAGAGATATCTCATTTACTTTACAGGTGTCTCATATAACAATTCTGGGAGATAGATGGTGTTGTTATCCTTAATTTACAATAGAAGAAACTGAGACAAGCAGGGCAGATAACAAATATCTTGAATTTAGGTTCTATCTACCATACCACTGACCTGCCTCAGACTCCAGATTAAATAGGTACTTTTTGCCTTGGGGGAAAGGGGAAAAGAAGGAACTATCCCACACACTGAACACAAGTGGCCTAATTTAACTACAGCAAGAATATATGGAGGGGCAGCTAGGTGGCGCAGTGGATAGAGCACCAGCCCTGAATTCAGGAGGACCCAAGTTCAAATATGGTCTCAGACACTTAACACTTCCTAGCTGTGTGACCCTGGGCAAGTCACTTAACCCCAGCCTGGGGGGGGGGAGAATATATATATATATATGGATATCTGAGCACCATCAATCCTGGGGTCACCTTGCATTTCTAATTCTGGAACATGCAGGCCCATCTAACCAGGAGGATGCAAGTCGACAAGCATCAAGTAATCATTTGTTATGTATTAGGCACTAGGTTAAGCCTAGAGATACAAAGAAAGGAAAAGATGATCCTTGTTCTCAAAGAGCCCTCAAGGCATCTAATAGGGGAAAAAACATGGAAGCAACTATGTACACACAAAACAGATACAGGATGAACTGGGAATAGTCACAGAGAGTCGATATTAAGATTAATGAGGACTGGGAAAGGTTTCTGGCAGTAAAATTGGAGCTAAGACTCAGAGGAAGATAGGGAAAATAGTAGGCAAAGATCCAGGAATGGGAGCAGCCAGTAAAAATGCCCAGAGTCTGGAGATGGAGTGTGTTGTGAAAGAAACAGCATGAAAATAACTGTTTGGACATGTATACATATATTGTATTTAACTTATACTTTGACATATTTAACATGTATTGGTCAACCTGCCATCTGGGGGGGGGGGGGAAGGAGAGGAAAGTTGGAGCAAAAGGTTTTGCAATTGTCAATGCTGAAGAATTACCCATGCATATATCTTGTAAATAAAAAGCTATAATAAAAAAGAAAAGAAAAAGAAACAGCATGGAAGTCCATGCCATTAGTTCACAGCGTGCATGGAGGGAAGTAAGCTAAAAGAAAACCAGAAAGGTAAAAAGGGATCAGGATGTGACTGTCAAACAAATTTTACATCTGATCCTATTAGGATTCAAGGAGACCCCAAAAATCTTGGGGTTTCAAGACGGTGTCATGGTGTTTCAAAAAAATTTATAGATTCAGACTCCATCTCCAAATCAAGGGGCAAAATTTATTATAATTGTAATGCCAACTAAAGCAGACTAAGTTCCAAAAGGATTTAGCAAAGAACCAGGAGCAAGAAGGTAAAAGTGAGAGTTCGGTGATCTTTTCTAGAATTTTCTTAGGAAAAGTCAAGCTTATTGGTCTATCTATAATTTTCAGGCTCCCTTCTCTTTTCTTTTTATGAAATTTGGGCTGACATCTTTTTTTTCCCCAATCTTGTGGTTCACCAGTTCTATTTTTAGCAACACACAACCAATACTTTTAGGAGACAAGGATGCAGTTCATGTGCTCCAGGCTGACTTGAATTCATGAAATGCAGTTAAGAACTCTTATTATCACATTACTTAGGCTGGTCCAGTCTCCTCTAAGTCATTTCTTGTGGCCATTTACAATGTAAAAGGTCATTCTCCTTTGCAAACAAAATGAAAATTAAGCAGCTCTGCCTTTTCTTTATTGGCCATTATCTTCCTTGAATCTCAAGCAAAGGTTGAGTTTTTGCTCCATACATGGCTTTAAAAAAATAATTTTTATTTAAATTAAATATTTTTTAAATTTTATTTAATAAATTAGAGAACCAGACCAGCTATGGACAGATTTTACGGAGAACTGAGTGAGTATAGATGTATCTTGCTTCCTGGAGGAAGGGGTAGCCAAGTTGGTCCTAAGAGGTCTCACTACATCACACCTGTTCAATAGATTCCAGAGGCTCCCTATCACTTCCCCGATCTAAGAAAATCCTTAAAAAACTGAGCCTGGTTCCCCCAACCGCCACTTTTCCAGTTTTCCTAAACCTTATCTCCTCCACACACACTGTTCCATTCGGTGACACTGGCTTCAATGCCATTCCTTGAACAAAATTTCCTCCTTGAGGGTTGACCCCTCACCTGGAATGCTTTCCCTTATCTCACCTTCTGGTTTCCCTGGTTTCCCCAATCCCTCTTAAATTCTAAACTCTTCCCTCTGTTGATGTCTTTTTTATCCCATGACTTAGTTGTAGAGTTATCTGAACAGTTTTGCCTGGCACAGTGTTTGCCGACTGGTATGGCAGTGTGAGCAAAGATCCTTCAAAGAACACAAATGGGGGAAACTTTGTTTTGCTTGCCTTTGCTCATCTGTTACCAGGGTTTCTTTATACAGCACCATGATGGAGTGCAAATGAAAGGTCTCCTAGTTTAGGAGCGTGTTTTCAACTCAACTATTCCCCACTATCCCCAAACACTGCTTATCAATAGTGCCCTCTCTACTGAAGCCCATCTGTACTGTACCCAGTTCTTGCCATAATATGGAGATAGTGTCTTGTGAAAGGAATGGCATAAGTCCGTGTCATTGGAGGAAAGTTCATAGAAAACCAGAAAGATAGGAAGGGTTCAGGACGTGAAGAGTTGAGTGCAAAACAAAGCCTTTTATATCTAATCCTATTAGGGTTCAAGGGGTCCCCCAAAAATGTTGAGGTTTCAGACCAGTTCTTTCCTTTCATACAATTAATTCATCTTATTAACCTATGATAATGTGCTAATAGAAAGAGTATTATTAGAACAAGTGAGGTCCACTCCCTTAGAAAACATCCTGGTAGTTAACATGTGAGACGTAGTTATTGAGACCAGAGAGTGTGAGGATGAAGACACTGAACCCACATGTAACCAGTGCTTGAGACAGATTTGATGACCAAGAGACGTCTGGATTTATCAGATTTACTTTTATTACTATACATTAAGTGTCTCAAAGTACACATGTGCAAAATTTCTCAGTGAAGTCAGTCATTCAGATCAAAAGGTGTATGCACATAAGCACTCACACACACACACACACACACACATATTTATAGAGCATATGATATACAATAAAATCCAATAGCTTCCATATAAAATACTGTTAAAATATAGAGCAGCAAAGTCCTGGCAAAACATTCCCTGATTTTTTTTGGAGCAGACCCTGGATGCACTCCAGGGCATTCTCCTTGGTGGCCCCGCTCCCTCCAGAGGCCATTTCACTAACTGCAGTATCTGAGGTCACAGCTAATGACAGGCACCGTTTCCTACAGAGTTCTCAGCAGGTGTATTATTAACCTTCTTAGGATGAGAGCTGCATTTTCTCTTCAGTCTTATTGTCAGAGAATACATTTGGTCCTCAAAATCATAGTTCTTTGTAGATTTTGGTTTCAGAAAGTTGCATTTTTCCCTTCTTGTAAGAAAAAGTCAACCCACAAAAACATAAACCTAAGCTGTTTGTAATGGAGTGAGCAACTTCTTTTTACTTCAACTCAAGCTCGGTAGTCATGAAATGTCAAGATATCTCAGTCCTCTTTTTGAAAAATTACAATATTTACTTGAAAAACATGATCTGCATTGCAATTCTAGGTTATAATTCATAGAAAAACTTGTCAAAATTACCAGAGATTTGAAAAATCCCCTGCACTCTCCACATAGGGCTTACAAAGGGTGGCCCTTGAGGTCCCTCTGGATGGCATGGCAAGTAAACTCCTGTCAGTGCACCAAGTACACAGAAAGTTCTCAGGAAATGGCCCTTGTCAGTTATTAACCAATCGATGAATCTTTAGGTCCTTCCTGACCCACCAAATCAGGCAGCACCTAGAGGTCAGACCAGGTTAGGAGAGTCTGAAATCATCTGCTCCTGGCAAGTCAATGCAAATACTTGGAACAGGTTCTAGATTAAGAAGGCTGGCAATCTGAGGAGGTGGCCACAAGTTAGACAGAAGTAGAAGTTACAAGAGATGCACACCAAGAAAGGGTGAGCCACTATGCATTTCTCAAAAGCTAGAGCTTTAGGTTTCTAGCCCCTACCTCTCTGGAGCCCTAGATTCCTTCTCTTGGAGCATGAATGGGGCTATAAGCAGAAACCTTAACCTTGCTTCATTTGTCAGCTCCCTCATAACAATCTGGGGATTGAAAATTACATAAGGTTATGTTCACCATAAAACCAATGCTGACCCCATTTTTTCTTCCATAAGATCCAGCTTAAGAAAGTGGGATAGGATCCAGCTTAAGTAGTGGGAAAACCTGATGCTGTTTATAAGCTAAACTGCAAATTCCCTTTTTAGGAAGTAAACATGAGTCCTAGATGTTTCAGAAAGGGTGTTTTCTGGGCCCACTGGTCCATGAACTGTGGTTTTCGGCTTTGATCCTGTCCCTGGGATCCAGAAACACCCTGAAGACCAAGATCCAGTAGGATTTCTCATTACACAAGTTAAACAATGATTAAGTTATACAAATACAACAGTGGTCTCATAGGGGACAGGGATAGGATGGGGGGGGAGGAAATCACCATTTCTTATGAGCAATACTAGCAACATGGTCACTTGGCTCAAAAATCTCCTCAAGACTATCATGGAAGAAAGAATTAAAGGAACTTGAAAGTGATGGTACAGTTTATCCAAGACACATGGGTTGAAGAGGATTCAGTATTTCAGAATTGTAAGACCTATAATCTCATCCACAATTCTTCCAGCCATGTCGGTAGGGCCCCTTAGCCAGTACATATGAGGGACCAAACCAGTGACCTGCCTGCCTGTCTCTTGTGCAGAACAACTCAGAAACATACATGGATGACTAACTACTTTGGTATGAACATAAAACTCTTTCCCTTGATCCCCAATCTATGAAACAATAGCACCAGGGGATGGGATGCTTCCCAGAGAAGTTTTTTTTTAAAAACCACACTATGTGAAGTTGATACGGGCTACAATTCTCTCTTCCATTGTGCTGAGGAAAGGAATCTGGCAGTTATGCACTGTTAATAAAGCCTTCAAAAATAGAAAGGGGGGAGGGATCCAAACCAAAGTATCAGATGCACAAAAAGCCATAGCAGCAAGCGGATCCTCCACCTACCACTTGAGGAAAGGGTAGAATGAAGGGCAGAGGGCATAGGATACTGCTGGGCCAAAAACAAAGATGGAACCCGCATGTGCAGGGGAGCAGAAGAACAGATCATATGATTGCTTTATCCAATTCAAAGTTTGGGGAGAGGGGAAGGAAAGGAAAGGAAGCTCTGAAGAAATAAGCATTGTTAGAGCCAGCTTTGAATGACCACTCGTGTTGTATTGCGTAAGAGGGCCCTGGCCAAGAACTGGAGACTGGTTTTGGCAGTATTGATATCCTTCCCTCCCTCTCACTCTTAAGAGGCTGAAGTCTGATATTGTGGCAGCACCAGCAACAGATACAATGATGATTGGATTCCCCAAAAACAAGAATTTTAAACTAAAACCCAAAAGGCAGAAAAGATGTGTGAAGCCTTTCTAGTGATCTGAGACCGATCTCTTCATGTCCACTCTACAAACATGCTACCAAAAATCACATTTGTTCCCTTCAGAAAAACGGGTTCACTGTGTGGATTTAACCCAAAAGTCGACCAAACGGGACGGTAAGGCCAGGAAAGAGAATGTACTTTATCACTGGTGCAGAGCTGAGATCTCATCCAAAATGATAAAACTAATTATGGTCTGCAGGGGTAGGCCCAGTTCAAAACTTTAAAAAGTTCAAAAATTAAAAATAAATTAACACACAAACACGTTTGAGATAGTGAAGCAGCATTTCCCCCCTCGTCGGGATGGAAGGGAAGGCATTCAGGGTGATGGAGTGCGGAGGCTGTCAGGACACAGCATCACGAACCGAAGAGAACACTTTTCAAGTAGGCAATAACCGTCTCATTGGAGAGCATCTGGATGTGTTCGTTGCCCTTGAGCTCCAGCAGGGTCACCTCCTGCTGCTGCTGGTGCACCCACTTCTGGCAGTGCAGAGAGCTCTCCAGGTTCACTGTGCCATCACCATCACCAGAGAAGATTTTGGGTTCTCGTTCTGAAAAGCTTTCATAATAGAAAGAGTCCGGAGTCGGCACACCGGTACCATAGAGGCAATGTAGCCGTACCCCAGGGGGTGTCATCTGATAGACCAAGGACTCTGTGTCTTGTCTCATGAACCAGCCATCCTCAAAGTCAATATCCTTATAGAACTTTTGGTAGTCCCGGAGGGTGTAGTTGGCTTTGGGGGTTCTCACAAAGACCTTCTCCGAGGACCAGGTATAATTGTAGGGAAGCAGCCAACTGGTCGAGACAGCAGATCTTTGTTGTTCTCTGATTTTCAGAGGACTGATGACAGAAATTCTGTTGTTGTCTCCTGTAGTAGGGTAAAGGCTTTGGTTATTCACATATGGCTTGCCATCTGACTGTTCCTTCCTGCCCACTGAGCAACCTTTCTAGCATCTCTCACTCAGGTCACTAAGACCCAGAAATGGGTTATTGGGAGAGAGAGGGGTGAATAAACATCTATGGACCCATCCAGAGTCTAGGTATGTAGAGGCTCAGATTTGTATTACAGAGTCCTTTCACCTGGCAGGGAAGGGTCAAGGAGGGTTTGCTTCCCATTGGCCACTGTCTCTGACTTCTGGCTTAGCCATCCCTACCAGATAACTAGGACAATAGCTCTTACTGAGGTGCTACTACTTCGGGCACAGAGTAGGATTCTAGAGGACTGGAATTATGAATTACTGAGATCCAAAGGATCCAAAAGGAGGCAAGCTCAAGAATGAAATAACTGAAGACTTTCCATCTCTCTTCATCCAGTATCCATGAAAAAACTTACAGCTAGGAGCCACCAGGTGTCAGCACTGATCCACAAAGCAGAAGCCAAGGGAATCCCAAGTTCACTGCATAGCTTCTAGAGCTCAAAGGGAGCCCAGATTTTATCCTTATTTTATCAATAAGAATACAATGCACAGGATGGTGAAATGACTTGGCAAAAAGCCCACACCTGGCTTTGAGAACCAAACTCCCAACAGCCTCTCTGCTGATCTACTCTTGGCTTCATTACTGCAAACACATTAGGCTGGCATCATAACATCATCAAAACCCAAGCTCAGAGCAGCAAAGAACTCTTCCTAAAATAACTGTCCAGGAGGAAGAGAGAAAAATCCTTGCACCCTAACAGAAGAACATATACAACCCCTTCATTTAAAGATGGGGACAGCTCTGACAACTATGATCTGAAGGTCTCCTGGGAGATGTGGAACAAACACATATTGGTCTGGGAAATTCTCATACATTCCCACTCCAGAACCCAGCGAGATAAACTACTACAGTCAATGCTTTATGTCCCTTCTGCATAAGTATCAATGAGAAACATAGGGGAAGGTCTGGACCCATATCCAGGTCTGAGCTCTATCACTTACTAGAGTCATAAATATACTCCTTTGCTCCAGATCATTTCAAAGTGAAACGAGATTAATCTCATTGATCTCAAAAGTACATCCCTTAACTCTGAAGATGAGCCCCAGAATCTCTGGAGCAATAATAGCAAATAAAAATCACTAACTGGACTTGCAACTTTCTGCTCAGGAAAGGGCAAACAATATGGTGCTTGAAAGTTTGCAGAGCACTTTAAATAGCTGACATTATAATACCTGTAAAGTGCCCTGAGGAGCCAAGACTTCAACTTCTTCATTTGATAGGAAGAACTGAGACCCACTCAGGTACAAGGGATTCTGAAGCAGGATCCACATCTTCCTGAACTCTACCTACTATGCCAAGCATTATCTAACTGGAGCCTGGCAGCAACCATAAAAAGTAAGACTGCTATGATCTGCCTGTTATAGATGAGGAAATTAAAGCTTAGAGTAGGAAAGTACTGGATCAGTTCTGGATCTGAAAAAGCTTTCTGCTATGTTGCCTCCGTCCAAATGATCAGCAGCTTTAATGAAATGTGAATTCATTAATTCCCTCCTTGGCTTGGCCTGGAGTACTATCTTAAACTGCACTAAGATCCAAAGTCAACTATGAAAGACTTGGTTCTTCTCATTGATTCAGTGATCCAAAGCAATCCTAATAGAGTGGGGACAGAAAATGCTATCTGCATCCAGATTAAATGTAAATCAACAAATGCTATAGTCACATTTTTTTTTTTTAATTTCTTCCATGGTTTTTCCCTTTTACTCCAAATTCTCTCCCAACACAATTCATAAAGCAATGTATATAAAAATTTACTAGGAGGGAAAAAAAAGGATCAGGAAAAATCCGTCCTGATCAAGTCACACCTGAACCTTTGCTCAAGCTAGGAGAGAATCGCACTCCACTAAATGCTGAAAACCCTCTATCCCCAACACAAATAACATGGCCACAGTTTCTAGTTGAATCAGTTACCCCGATACAAAGAAAAAAAGGCAAAAGAGCTGACAAGGCAGCAGACAACAACTAGCTGTGAATGACCAGCCACGTGCCACATTCACCAGAGCAGAATCTGGCTTTTGTTCCCAAGAGCAGAGGCTGGCAGTGTGTCTGGAAGCAAGAGCTCCCTTTAGAAAGACAACTAAGAAGCGACATCTCAATGACTCCCAGGGTTGGTTAACCTGGCAAGAAGGCCCTAATATCCTAATTCTGTAAATAAGGGGTGAGAGCCTCCCACTTCATGACCTTAGTCTTTCACCCCCATCTCCACTTACCCTTTCCCAGGAAGAACCTACCTGAAGCTAGGACCCGAAGGGTCTTGGCCACTCCTCCCCAGGGAGCACCCAATGATACAAAGGAATGAATGTACTTGTCTTTCCAGTCCTGCGACTGATGGTTGAGGAAGTAGAGTGTATACATGTTGCCCATGCTATGGGCAACAAGGACAACGGGGCCTCCGTACTGCTCATACATCTTCTCAATCATCTTGCGGAGGGCTTGGAAATAGTTTTTATTTTCATCTAAAAGAAAAAGTGAGGTAGGTACAGATTAAAAAATAGGAGAAAAAAAAAATCTCCCCAAAAATCATCCATTGAATTAGCTGTAAGAACTGGAGGGATCTGGACAAAATGTAGTGACAGGTTGGGCCTATATTTCTGCCTTTTTGGTGGGACATGAGAGAAGTGGGGTGAATAACAATTTTTTTTTTTTAAGCTTTCCCAGCAAAAGTATCATCCTTCTAATAAGACATAAAACAGCTTGCAACAGAATGATTCAGGTTCCGAATGTAAAGATCACCTCCTTAGTGACTTCCAGGAAGGGTAACATAAGACATATTCCTCTGTCACACACAAAACCCAGGCATCCAAGTCAATGGCACTTACTTGGGGCTCTTCGCCAGTCATAAGGAGCTGCTTGGACATCCTGTCCTCTCTTGTAACCCCAGCTCACCAGACTCTCTACCAGAGTAAAGAAATAAGCTCCTGTGAATGACAGAAAGCACAAAAATGATCAATGAGTGGCTCCTGGGACCATCTCAGTTCTGTAACATGACTCACTGTCAACAGTCCAATGGGAAATTGGATTTGATGCCAAAGAACATGAGAACACTGACTACTCTCATTTGATCTAACAGCTATCATCCTGTGAGGGGAAATAGGAAACACAGCACACAGGTAAAAATCTTCCGTTTCTTCATCTATAGGATGATGAGGATGGACCACAGATTATCCCCACGGTGCCTTCTAAGTAGAAATTTGTGATAATACCAGTCTATGAATCCTCAGAGCTGGCATGAGCATGCCAGGCTGTGGCCCATCACAATCCCTTGTGTCATGAAACCATTTCAGATTGGCTGCCATGTTCTGCAACATAATTAGAAATTAATTCCAGAAAGTCCAAGAAAAAAAAATCAAGTTATTTCTAACTATAAAGCAGAGTGTCAAAAATTATTCTGTTACAAATATCACCTAATAACTATTAAACTGCCTTATTACCCAATTTTAAAACCAGCTGGGGAAGTATATATAGTGCCATAATGGAAAGATCCCCTGATTGAAGGAGTCAGGAAACCTTAGTTTTGCATACACAGAAAAGCTTAAGATAAAATTAAATTATAATATTAAAAATATAGCTTAAAGGGATATTAAGCTAACCATGACATGTTAAAAGATGAAATGGTTTGCCCAAGATAACAGACAATAAATGGGACAGCCAAAAGGAGAATTCTGATTCTCTGAATTTCATCTTCTTTTATCCCCAACAACCATTAGTGATGACCCCAACCAATCCAAACCTCAGATGTTGGCCTAGATGACTGAATAAATTATAATCCAGCACTTCATCTTTCTCTCTTTTTTCCCCCATTTTTCAAAATAAAAGTTTTGTTTTGAGAAATAACCACTTGGAGTGATCAATACTTTGGAATTTCTTTGAAGTTGACAGAAGAAAGGCAGAAGAAAATAAAAAAAATCTCCTTTTCACATTCAGCTCTCTGAATCTGGGGGTGGGGGGATGGGGAGGAATCACATGATACTTGCAAAGTATCAATTGACCTTTACTCAGAGGCAAGGCCTCACAGCACTGCTCAAAAAAAAACCACTGCAACTTCCAGGAAACAGGAGCTCATTGACTGAGATCAAGGTAGGACCTCAGGGGCCAGCTAACCCAACCCAGAGGAAACCTTCAAAAGTCATTTACCAGAGATCACCCACATTAGTACCAAGATCCTTGACTCTGAGTCCAAGCTCCCAAGTATCTGTGGCACCTTTTTTTTTTTACAACTTGTAAGAGCACTGGATTTGGACAACACAAGTCACCCAGCCTGTGAGCCACGTCTGGGATTCTCAATCCTGTGTTCCTGACCCTGTTTCCCTCTGCCTTCTGCCAACTCAAAAGGACAAGAATCAAATCCTTCCATTCACTTACAGGATGGAAAATTGGCTTTTTCTTCCTCCTTCCTTAAGGTTTGTCACCTCCCAGGATACTTTGGGCCGGACCCATGCCTTCAAGCTCCAAACTTGAGAGTCAAACTTTAGGACCTCTTCAGTCATCCTCGCCTATCACCCAATCTTTGAATGTGCTAAGACTATAAAACTCCCTCAGGATTGAGACAAAGCGTCCCCAGAGAAACTACAGTTTCTCTGCCTTATGCAGTCAGGCATGTTGATTACATAACAACCAAACTCCAAAATCACAACTCAAGTTTATAGATCTTTGAATTTCCTCACAGCTATTGTTTTGGTAGGCAGCATTATTATATTATTATCATTATTGTTATTATCGTGACCATTGTACATAAAGAAACTGAGATTTATTCAGATACACAACAGCATTTTATAAAGGGAAAGGTGGAATTTAAGCCTAAAATCTTGTCACTTATTAACTGTGAAGTTGAGCAAATTACCTTGTTTCCTCATGTGGAAATTAGTGATAATAAAAGCTGGTGTTCTTACTTTGCAGAACCCATTGTGAGGATCAAATGAGAATGAATGAGGAAATGTTTTTATGTAAACTATAAAAGCATGGATTTCAATCCCACAAATTTTGTTCTCACAAGAATAAAAAAATTTCACACAAGCAGTTTCTATTTAGATGCTTTAGAAAACCAAGACAAAGGTACCAGAGGGACAGGATACTACCTACCAACAGCAACTTTGCTAGGATCTAGGTATTCCACAGAAAAGGTGTCTCCAAAGCCAGGAATCCTCACATCCACACCATCTGGGTAATGAGTAGTCCTGGTGGTTCTATTATATATCAACCTGTTGGAAGTCAAAACATTAGACACATACTTAACTACCTGAAAGTGCCCAATAATACTGAAAAAAAGCAGAAAACAACGGGGAGGGAGGTTTTGAAGCAAATGTAACCTTAATCCTGTCATAACTGAGATTGTGCATAGGCTTTTGACCCAGCAGTCTCACTATTGAGTTTGTCTCCCAAGGAGATAATAAAAAAAGGGAAAGGAATCACATGTGCAAAAAGGTAGCGGCCCTTTTTGTAGTGGTAAAGAACTGAAAACTGAGTAGATGCCCCTCAGTTGGAGAAAAATATGTTATGGGATATAAAGGTTATTGAATAATTATTCTGAACAAGCCTATTTTAGAAAGACCTGGAAAGATTTACACGAACTGACCCTGAACGAAACAAGCAGAATCAGGAATATATTGTACATAGTAACAGCAAGATTGTGCTATGATCACCTATGAGAGACTTGGTTCTTCTCAGTTTGGTGTTCCAAGGCAATCCCAATAAACTGATATTAACAGAAAATCAACATATATTATGTTCATTTTTTTCTTTTTCTTCTCTCATGGCTTTTGCCCTTCTGATTTTTCTCTCCCAACATAATTCATAAAGAAATGTGTACTAAAAATTAGTGTACATGTTTTACCAGAAAAACTAATATTAATAAAGTGATAAATTATTAATTATTTATTGGTGAAGTGAATAATAAATTGGTGAATAAGTAAAATAAATAAGAGTAGAGCACAAGGGGGCACCTAAGTGGCAGAGTAGATAGAGCACCAGCCCTGAAGTCAGGAGAACCTGAGTTCAAATCCAGCCTCAGACACTTAACACTTCCTAACTATGTGACCCCTGGGCAAGTCACTTAACCCTAATTGCCTCAGCAAAAAAAAGTAGATCACAATTAGAAAACATTTTCACACAAATAAAGGTAGATCTAAGTAATCAGAGAAATATTAATTGCTCATGGGTAGGCAGTCAACTATGATATGTTTTTCAGAACATGTATATATGAAGCATCTGAAAGATGTCACATTAAAATGACAATGCATTCCTTCCCGTTGATACAATGGTGAAGAGAGTTGGTGGGTATATCTAGACTGAGCAACAAGGAACACAGAATGTTTGACCCAAAGGGAATGCTGTGCTCTTGCTTCACATGGTCAAACATTTTTGAAGAGAAAAACAAAATAAGAGTTGGGTATGGATTCTCTTATCACTGAGTATATCCAAATCAAACAGCCATTCTTAAGAGGACTCCTGGCCACACCAATCCATATACAAGTTCCCCTTTGCCATACTGAGATAATGTTGAAAAGGAACTAATTTCTCTTCAGTCAGAAGGAGGTTGCTCAAAAGGAAACAGCCCAAAAGAAACTGAACAAAGACCCTGAGCAGGAGAGAATATGGACATGAATGTGCAAAGAAAAGTGAAGTTAAAGCAAGTTATGTGGGGTAAGTCCTGGTTTCAAGTCTCATTTCTGCTTCTTCCTCTCTTTCTCTGGGAGCTTGGACACAAGTTAAAGGAGAGGGCTGGATTCTAAGGCCTCTTCTAGTTGTATGAGCCCCCAAATTAATTATGACCTAGACAGTGACAAAAACAGAAATGTGATGGTCTAGGATACAGTGGATGATACGGACATCTTCAGACCAGGCTCCATAGTGCGTGCTTCAGCAGACTTCATGGCCATCAGAACAAATCATTCTCATCCACAATAAATCATGCTGGGATATTCCTCTATCTCGCCTACTGGTTCAAGGCTTTTTAAGTTACCCTCAACATGTTTCAGCCCACCAATTGAAGGTGGTTATGGCTTCTGTGTGTGACTACTTCTTGGAGCAACAGATGAGAGTTGGGTGGATCAAGTGGACACCCCACTGACCCCAGCATAATGTTATGAAGTAATTAGAAACTGAATTGAAATTGAATAGAATGCATACAGAGAAATCTAGAAGGAAACAAAAGAAGCAAAACAAAATGAAGTGGGCTGCTTGTACCAGATGATTCTTTTTCAATCCCACTAGAAAAAACCCACCAAAATACAAAATGGCCCTCAGTCTCAACCAACAGTGGCTGAGGGTAGTATTTAAGCTGCCTACAAACCTTAACTAAATGTGAAATCTTATTTTCAGTTAAGTGTCTTGTTAGAATAAGCATCAAAAAGACTACCTAAGTAGAAAAAATAAATGAAAGGTCATTATGACAAACCATCAAAACTGACCTGCCCATATAAGCTATTCAAACTGAAAAATGGGAAATGTTTGTTTTGTTTTCTCCCTTTCTAAAAGCAACAATCAGCATTTCCTTAAGGAACTGAAATTGTAATGTAAGTAAAATGCCACAACGAGGAGATCCACCTCCTAGGAACCACCTTTGCCACCAACCACTGCTTTCATGAACAAGTAGAACACATTTGAAGACTCTAGGTATCCAATCCTTTTTCCCAACTTTGTCTTGTTAATTTTTACATGTTTTACATTCCAGCAAAACTATTGTTTCCACTCTAAGGGTCCTAATTTCTCAAGTTATTTTGTTTATTTATTATTTTGTCTTTTCCAATTCTATGAGTCCATGATTCTAATATCTACCTTCCCTACTTCACAAGGTCAATATGAAGATCAAAAGATGTCTGTGACAAGTGTGAAATAGAATCGAGTTTAAGATTTTTATCATTTCCTAAAACCAAACTTGGAAGGGATCTTTCATTCTCATTTATAGACAAATTAACTTCCTATTCATTCAAGCTTTCTTTTGCATTACTATTATGATCAAGATCTCAGATGGATGCTTAGAGAAAATTGCCCTAACCTAACAGGCTCTTTTTATCACCTTCCATACAAGGCCACAATAACCTCAACTGGAGGATTCAGCCCAAACAAAGACAACAGTTCTTGGAAATAGTCCCAGAATAGTGGGAGAAATATCCAAAAGGTATTAATAAGAGCCCTGTGGCCCTGTGTTTTTACTGAACTAAAGAAGCTGTAACCAAAACTGATAGCCATCAAGAAGAGATACATCATTAATCTGAATTGCAAGTGTGCAAGTCCCAGCAGCAGATATTGCATTTTGGCAGAATAACAGAACTGGAAAACAAGTAGTAACATCCAAGCTGGCTGTGAAACTGAGAAAGAAATAGTTGGGGGATGGGGGTGAAGATGAATGCTCCTTGTCCTTAGACTTCATAAAACAATGAGGCTTGAAGCTTGAATCCAAAGCTAAGATATTCCCTTATCCTTGTCTATGATGAAAGGAACCAATTCAGTCCAATGTCATAAAACTTTTCACTTGAAAGGCAATGATATTGTAGACAAAAACTTACTACACAGTCACTAAGTGTGACTAAAATTCAGTTCTCCTGATACTAAGCTCTATACATTTTCCTTTCCCTTGGTTGAACTAGAAACCATCTGGTTGAAGGCTTGAAAAGATCATTCATAAAGTGCATTAAAACCTTGTTGTGGTCGAAGGCACAGCTTAGAACACAAAAAATTATCACTTTTTTTTGAAGGCAAAGTAGAAGGATTTTTATTTCTGAAAGTGACTTAGAACTCACTAAATTTATTTAAATTTAATTCCCATCAGCCATCAACAAAAATTGACAGCTCAGTCGCAAGGGATCCTTAACTGCAAACAGTCTACCCATCTAAGGTCCTTACTGGCAAAGACAGTGCCATTGTCTCCTCTGTGTCTTTGTACTGAATGAAGAGGAGGCTTAGTGTAACTTTGCCTTCTGAGACCAAGGATTGCATCAGATAGCACCACCATTTCCAAAATGAGATATTCCACTGAGAACTTCTATGCAGGAGCATCAAGCTCCCCAAGGAAGTCAGAAGTCCCCACCTGTCTCAGTATTGGCTGAACAAATTCAAACACTTGACTACTACTGAAAGGCACCCAATCTGGTATATGATACAGAACCCCAAGATCTCTTCCCATCTTTTTATTGGCCTCTGAAAAACGTGACTTTCTTTGTATTCTCTGTTTCTCCCATACTAAAGACTGGGATTACCCCTGCTCCTGCATCCCTTTGTGAATCAAGGCCAGAGTAGGGGTGGGAGAGCACTTTGACATCCAACATACCTGCATCCCCTCTGGAGACCGTTCTATAAGAAACTGAAGTCCACACAATAACAATTTGAAAATCCCAAAGTTAATTCATGTAATGTCCTTTTTTGGGTACAGGAGGGAGTGGAGACAGAAACATTCATCTTACTTGATAGTGGTTCAATTCAGGATAGAAAATAAAAAAAAATTTACAAATCCAAAAGGGGAAGGAAGGAGGGAAAATAAAAGGAGAGAAATGAACAAAGGGAAGGGAGAAGAGGAAGGGAAGGAAAGAGAAGAAAAAAAGCTCAGAGCAAGCTGCCCATGGTGCCCATCTGGAGCCACTCTGCTCCCGCCTTGCTTGCTCTATAGTGCAGAATTATCAAAGGCCTATGAAGAGACTCCAAGAGGTTGCCCTAACAGTCAGGAGGTTGTTCCCTAATGGAGGTGACTCCTGAAGTAACTGGCTTGTCTGCTGTGCCAACCAGAGATTTGAATAAAGCCTACTTGATGTTATCGATCCAACAGTCGATGATGACAGGAAGGAGCAGCTCTAAATTCAACCAGAGGGTAAAATAACTGTCCGTCTTCTTGGAGCAAAGGTAATGGACCACCGTAGGTTTGTCTAGCTTGGCTTCCAGCTGGTTTCCCAAGTCACCAGGTACTGCAAGAAAGAAAAAAGTGCAGTGTGAAGGGCCCAATATCATGAGAATGGTGGTGCTATCTGATGCAACAGGACACAATTACTGAAATTCCCATTCAGAGTTTCTGATTAATTGAACTCTCCTCCCATGCCATGGTCTACATAAGGCACTTGTTACTTCAATGTCATGGGACAAAATCCAAAGGCAGCAGAAGATACAGGGATCAGGGCTTAGAACCGATGGATCCTCCTCTTATTTTGCAGAGGAGAAAAAAGTTTAAGAGGAAATGACTTAGGTAAGGACACTTATCTTATGGTCATTCTGAAAGATCACAGAACATAAATCTAGCCCAATATCAATGGCTGGAAGATTTCAGAAAAACTTGGAAAGACAAACTGATGCTGTTCCATTTAGGATGAATCAGTACATGTTACGTTGTGATTTATTGTTGATAGTCCCTCTTTCTTGACATGAGGGAGATGTTGCCATGACATGGATGACATGGACTTGAGGGAGAGAGGGCTGTGCCACACTTTCTCCTCTGGAACCATCTAAGTACAGTGACAAGATGTAGATTAGGACATGCCTGGAGATGGCCTGAGATACAGTGGAAAACCTTAGTTTATTTAAGCTTTATTTTTAAGCCATCTTGTAAGATCAGAAAAAAAGAAGGTCAGTAGCTACTAACTTGACAGGAACTATCTTAGTACTAGATGCCCATAGGATAATTGTTCCTACATATTCTTAGTCCCCTTAAGAAAGTTGTGGTTATCAAATTATCTGATTTACTCTAGAAACAGCAGCCACCTCACTCGTTCTTCCAGCAGATGTTCTCTGGTAAATCAGTTGATAGGCCAGCTACAGCCATGAGCAAGATGTCAGAATTCTCTAACAGCACCATCAGAGTGATTTGGGAGAAAATGTAGTTCAATGACTGGCAACTTCAAAATTTCTTTCAACTAAAAGTTTAAAAGCAGCAGACTCAAGATAAGACCCCACCTAATCTGACCCCTAACCTGTGAATAGAGAGCCATTTACTAAGCCTTCTTCAATGTCTAACAGAATCCCGAGACAGCTAGCAAAGGGAATCACAAATCCAACCAAATTATAATTTTGACAAATAGCACATTGGGTATTCTCAAGTTTGGTAAACACAGTGCTTATCTATCAAGAAAATCTCAAAATCTCTTTCCTTCTCAATCAGTGCAGAGGCCTGTACTTCTAGAAAGGATTTTCTTTTTTCCCCAGAGTTATACCCAAATCACCTTTTTCCCTATCTTCAATATCAGAATAGTTCCAACTCCAGTTCCAGACATAGCCCTAAGAGACTGTCAAAAAAAAAAAAAAAAGACAGGTTTGCTTTGCAGATGCCTTCTCCTGCCCTGGGCTAGATGTCAATTCTAAAGGATGAGAAGAGAGTTTAAAGTCCAAACCAAGCAAAGCATTTTACTAATGCAAAAGATGCAAGCTCTTCAGACACTTAAGCTTATGAGTAATGGAAAAGTTGAAAAGTTCATTTAGAGGATAACAGAAATTAAGCTTAAGCAATCTACCTGGCTAGCAGTCCTTTTATTGCAAGGGCCATCAGAATCCATGTGCATGAATCACTGTAATTTTAATTTTTATCAATAACCTTCCCAATTGACAAATGGTCAAAGGATATGAATAGGCAATTTTCAGATGAAGAAAGCAAAGCTATCTATAGTCTATGTTTCAAAAACTCCTAAATCACTATTGATCAGAAAAATGCAAATCTGAGGAACCATCTCATACCTATCAGATTGGCTAACATAACAGAAAGGGAAAAAGATGAATGTTGGAGAAGATGTGATAACATTAGAATGTTGATAACGCATTCTTGGAGAGCAATGGAACAGCATACTCTTCAATCCAGCTAAATGCCACTATGAGGTCTATGCTCCAAAGAGATAAGGAAAAAGAAACCTACATATACAAAAATTTAATAGTCATTTTGCGGTGACAAAGAATTGAGGAGAAGCCCAAATGGCTGAACAAGTTGCAGAATAGGAATATAATGGAATATTATTGGACTATGTAAGATGAGCTGGAAGATTTCAGAAAAACCCGTAAAGACATACACAAACTGATGCTGAGTGAAGTGAGCAGAATCAGGAGAATGTTATACATAGCAACAGCAAGATTAGGTGATGATCAACTATGATAGTCTTAGCCTCTTCTCAGAAATGATCTCAGACAATTCTAAAAGGCTCAAATGGGAAGAAAAAAAAAAAAGCACTTTGGATTCTGAATGCACATTGTTTTACAGAACCATTTGTTCTGATTCTTCTTTCACCACATGATTAATGTAGAAATATGTTAAACGTGATTGTACATGTATAACCTATATCAGATTGCTTACTGCCTTGGTAGGGGGGAGGGAAGAAAAAGGAGAAAAAATTGGAACACAAAATCTTAGAAAAATGAAAATTGAAAATTTATCTTAAGAATAAAATCTTTAAACTGATGCTGAGTGAAATGAGCAGGACCAAGAGATTATATACTTCAACAACAATACTATATGATGATCAATTCTGATGGATGTGGCTCTCTTCAATAATGAGATGAACCAAATCAATTCCAACAGAGCAGTAATAAGCTGAACCAGTTATGCCCAGCTAAGGAACGCTGGGAGATGACTATGAACCATTACATAGAATTCCCAATCCCTCTAATTTTGTCTGCCTGCATTTTGGATTTCCTTCACAGGCTAATTGTACCCTATTTCAAAGTCCGATGCTTTTTGTACAGCAAAAAGACCGTTTGGACATGTATCCATATATTGTATTTAACTTATACTTTAACATATTTAACATGTATTGGTCAACCTGCCATCTGGGGGGGCGGGAGGAAGGGGAAAAATTAGAGCAAAAGTCTGGCAATTGTCAATGCTGTAAAATTATCCATGCATATATCTGGTAAATAAATACTATTAAAAAAAATCTTTAAATAGAGAACTTATCTTTTAGATAAAATACTATTAAAGTAATACAATTTAGCTTTTTTTTTTTTTTTTGTGGATTCTTCTTTAGCTGTCATTTTTTTTAAAATTTTTTATTATATATATATATATTTTTTATAATATTATCCCTTGTATTCATTTTTCCAAATTATCCCCCCCCTCCCTCTATTCCCTCCCCCCGATGACAGGCAATCCCATACATTTTACATGTGTTACAATATAGTCTAGGTACAATACATGTGTGTGAATATCATTTTCTTGTTGCACAATAAACTTTAGAATCCGAAGGTACATGCAACCTGGGCAGACAGGTATTAGTGCTAACAATTTACATTCATTTCCCAGTGTTACTTCTCTGGGTGTAGTTATTTCTGTCCATCATTGATCAACTGGAAGTGAGTTGGCTCTTCTTTATGTTGAAGATTTCCACTTCCATCAGAATACATCCTCATACAGTATTGTTGTTGAAGTGTATAGTGATCTTCTGGTTCTGCTCATTTCACTCAGCATCAGTTGATTTAAGTCTCTCCAGGCCTCTCTGTATTCCTCCTGCTGGTCATTTCTTACAGAGCAATAATATTCCATAACCTTCATATACCACAATTTACCCAACCATTCTCCAACTGATGGACATCCATTCATCTTCCAGTTTCTAGCTACAACAAAAAGAGCTGCCACAAACATTTTGGCACATATATGTCTCTTTCCGCTCTTTAGTATTTCTTTGGGATATAATCCCAGTAGTAGCGCTGCTGGGTCAAAGGGTATGCACAGTTTGATAACTTTTTGGGCATAATTCCAGATTGCTCTCCAGAATGGCTGGATTCTTTCGCAACTCCACCAACAATGCATCAGTGTCCCAGTTTTCCCACATCCCCTCCAACATTCATCGTTATTTGTTCCTGTCATCTTAGCCAATCTGACAGGTGTATAGTGGTATCTCAGAGTGGTCTTAATTTGCATTTCTCTGATCAGTAGTGCTTTGGAACACTCTTTCATGTGAGTGGATATAGTTTCAATTTCTTACTCTGAGAATTGTCTGTTCATATCCTTTGACCATTTACCAATTGGAGAATGGTTCGGTTTCTTATAAATTAGGGTCAGTTCTCTATATATTTTGGAAATGAGACCTTTGTCAGAACCTTTGTTTTTAAAAATATTTTCCCAATTTGTTACTTCCCTTCTAATCTTGTTTGCATTAGTATTATTTGTACAGAAACTTTTTAGTTTGATGTAATCAAAATCTTCTATTTTGTGATCAATAATGATCTCTAGTTCTCCTCTGGTCATAAATTCCTTCCTCCTCCACAAGTCTGAGAGGTAGATTATCCTCTGTTCCTCTAATCTATTTATTATCTCCCTCTTTATGCCTAAATCATGGACCCATTTTGATCTTATCTTGGTATATGGTGTTAAGTGTGGATCCATATCTAATTTCTGCCATACTAATTTCCAGTTTTCCCAACAGTTTTTTTCCGAATAATGAATTTTTATCCCTAATGTTGGTATCTTTGGGTTTGTCAAAGATTAGGTTGCTATATATGTATCCTTTTTTGTCCTTTGTATCTAATCTGTTCCACTGATCTATCGGTCTATTTCTTAGCCAATACCAAATGGTTTTGGTGACTGCTGCTATATAATATAGCTTTAGATCAGGTACACTTAGACCACCTTCCTCTGAGTTTTTTTTCATTAGTTCCCTTGCAATTCTCGACCTTTTATTCTTCCATATGAATTTTGTTGTAATTTTTTCTAGGTCATTGAAATAGTTTCTTGGGAGTCTGATTGGTATAGCACTAAATAAATAGATTAGTTTGGGGAGTATTGTCATCTTTATTATATTCGCTCGGCCTATCCAAGAGCACTGAATGTCTTTCCAATTATTTAAATCTGATTTTATTTTTGTGGCAAGTGTTTTGTAATTTTTCTCATATAATTCCTGACTTTTCTTTGGTAGATGGATTCCCAAATACTTTATACTCTCAACATTTGTTAGGAATGGAATTTCTCTTTGTATCTCTTGCTGTTGCATTTTGTTAGTGATATATAAAAATGCCGAGGATTTATGTGGATTTATTTTGTATCCTGCCACTTTGCTGAAATTACAATTTAGCTTTTAAAAAAATTTTTTTAAAAGATCATTTCATCAGAGCAGCTAGGTGGCAGGAGTTCAAATCTGGTCTCAAACACTTCCTAGCTGTGTGACCCTGGGCAAGTCACTTAACCCCAACTGTCTCAGCAAAAAAGAGAGAGAGAGAGAGAGAGAGAGAGAGAGAGAGAGAGAGAGAGAGAGAGAGAGAGAGAGATGATTTCATCAAAAAAACAAGTCTACAGGATGACTCCATAATAAGCAAATATGCCTTCTGTAAACTAAAATGTCACCCTACATTTAATGTCACCAAGTCATTTAAAAGCATTACTGAACTAAAACTTTGTTTTCTCAATGGATACCAATCTAAATGTAAGGTCCACAAAATATTTATGTAAAAAAGAGGGTTTTTAACTTGCATAATAAATACAAAGAAATTCCTGACTCCCCTGGCTTCAAGTCCCAACTAAAATCCTACTTTCTACAGGGAAACTCCAACTTCAATTCTAGTGCCTTCCCTGTTAATCGTTTCTAATTTATCTAATGCTTCTTATATGTTTGAATGTTGTCTCACCCATTAGATTGGGAGTTCTGGCACATAGTAGACATCAATATTAATTGTTTGAAAAACAAAATTACACATAACAAAAACAAAACACAAAGTGTTGTTGGAAAGAACAACAAATGATATAAAATTGAACCCTTAGCTCCATAGAAGAGTTTCCTGATTCCTTCCCTGCTTCACAGGTGCACAGGTGGGAGATATATAATATGCACAATAATACAGAATATATCTGTCAGAAACATCTGTAATTAGTTTTGCTGATGTCTTGTTTTGCAAATATATTTGAAAATAGGCAGCCAGGTGAAACAAAACTGCTTTATAAACAATACATTGATTTAAAAAAAAGAAAAAAATCTAAAAACTGAAACTACAGATAAGATTAAGTACTAATGAATCATGGGCAGCTAGGTGGCACAGCCCCAGCCCTTAAGTCAGGAGTTCAAATGTGGCCTCAGAAACTTAATACTTCCTAGCTGTGTGACCCTAGGCAAGTCACTTAGCCCCAATTAGCTCAGAAAAACAAACAAACAAATAAACTAATGAGTTATTTTGCAAAGGAGAAACCAAAGGATAGAAGAGATAGAAGTCAGAAAGGTATGACTTCAAATTTTGCTTCACACTTACTAGCAGTATGAACTGAGGTAAGTCATTAATGTGGCCACACCAGATCATGAGATATTTATAAACAATACTTAGCACATAGCAGAGAGAAGGTTCTATTTACTCCCTCCACTCCTTATGTAATTTATTTGAAGTTTGATGGCCTACCTTTGGGTTCCAACTCTGGGACCATATTCTTTTGTTTACTGAAGCTTTTTCACAATCCTTTCTTGATAAGCTCCTGCCAGAAGCCTCCTCAAAGCAACAAAGAAAACAGAGGGCAAGAAAGAAGAGAATTATGTCTCCCCATTTCTCTTCCTGAAACAAAGTAGGGCCAAATTTATTCAAATTCCCATCATTAAAGAAATGTGCCCCCAGTACCTAGGAGATTCCATATAGTTTCTTGCAATCATTCCTTAGTGTCATGGAAGTCCCTTAAGAGATCATCCAGCACTACATATCAAGGCAGTGACCAAAGATGAAACAATCTCCTTCCTCTTGGCAAAGGCATTAGTGGGAACATGCATTTTCAGACATGACTAACGTCCAGATTCTACCTATTACAAGACAGGGTTTATTATGGGTGATGGAAATCATTGGGAAACAAATGAAATTTTTTTAAAGCATCAATGCGATATTTAATAAGGGGAAAAGGCCCTTCTAGCAAATCTAGCTAACATCACCACACTTTGCAAATGAAAAAACAAAGGCCAAAAGAGTAAGTATTATGCTCAAAGTCACTGCAAAAAAGTTATTGAGGCAAAGGCTCTCTATCCAATGAGTAATGAGATGATCAAGCAGAACAGCTTGGCTTCTCCTTACCAGTGTCTCTGAAGAATTACTGATCTGTTTCTCAACATCCAAAAATCTTTACACACACATTGATCATGAATTTGTGAATGTGCAAGCACCCTCTGGCAGAAGAGAAGGAAGAGGAACAGCTGTCTCTTTGGATTTAAGCCCGACTTGTCCAAACCCGCACAGGAAGGGCTATGTTCCAATTTTCTCAAAGGGCCAAAATAACACCAAATATACAATTTCCAAGCCTTAAGCAAGTCAAAAGGCTACTTCAAGTTGACAGTCTTGCCCAATAAAGTGGAGCAAAACCCAACAGGAAACAGAAACTTCAGTCTGCCCAATTTGAGAAGGAAATAAGATATTTCAATAACATTTATAACGTGGTCAACTACTTTCTTCTAAACAAGCCTGATTGTGTAGAAAAGGGTGGAGGCTGGAGTCAAAAAGAACTACCTAGCCCTAGTGCAATCATTTAAGTAGTTCAGCCTACCTTACTTTATCCCAAATTTAAAGATAAGGA
Source organism: Sminthopsis crassicaudata (assembly GCF_048593235.1). NCBI lineage: Eukaryota > Metazoa > Chordata > Mammalia > Dasyuromorphia > Dasyuridae > Sminthopsis > Sminthopsis crassicaudata. The sequence continues at coordinate 58,097,361 of NC_133618.1, forward strand.
AATTATGGCTCATAAGTTAATACCTGCTCTGAATGTGCCATAGGCTTGTGTATTATAGAAAGTTACCATATACAAGATGTCCTTTACCATACAATATCAAGTATTTAAAAATGAAGGTAGGATGACATTTTATTCTCAACAACCCTACTTTTAGGTTGGGTCAAGTGAACATTCCTACTAATGGATGAGGAATAAAGGTTCAGAGAAATTGCTCATGGTCACAGGAAGTGGCACAGCCAGAAATAAAACAGTTTTCTGGCTTCTTTCCAATTTACTATTCTTTGCTTCCCCCATAAAAATCATTATTTTGTAATATCTAGCAGTTATAAAGCATTTTAAAGTTTGAACCTTTGATGCTCATAGTCTTAGAAGATAGCTATTGTTATCTCCATAATAATAATAATAATAATGCCAATGAGTAAATTAAGGCTGAGCAAGTTTAAATGATTTAGTCAGGAGTCAAAAAACTACTGGGTGATTGTGTAGCATAACAAATACCAGAGTGCCAGACTCTTCCATATTTTAAATCTGACCCCAGACACTAGTTGTATGACCCTTTGCAAATCACTTAACCCTATTTGTCATTTGTCAAATGAGCTGGAGAAGGATATGGCAGTCCAAGACTTAGACAAGAATGACAAAACTATCTGTAGAGATTAAGTGAAGTGGTTGCCTTGGTCTAAAAATCATGTTTAATCATTGAGGAAAAGGGCAAAAGTTAACTGAACAAATATACTATTCAAGATTAAACCAACTAAGCTAACTAGTCAGATGGGAAGGCACTCACTTCACCCTGCTGCTGACCAAGCTGGATGTTGCATAATCTAGAGCCATCTACTGTGGCTCTACAGTAGCCAGCAATTATGATCTAACACATTCTTAGTCTCGTCTCCCTAACTTAATGAAAAAAATCTTCAAGTTGCCCTGGAGCATGTTCTCTTTTATGCCACATAAAGGACAATGATCTCCCATGCTTACCATTCTGCAGAGTAAAATAAGTAAAATCTTCTATGGACTGTTGTCAAAGTAGTCCAAAGTGGTTGCCAAAGTCCTCACAAATAAGGCTAAAAACTCTTGGTATGTATGGAGCAGCTTGGTAGCACACAAACAGAACATTGTGCCTGGAGTGAAGTCAGGAAAACCTGAGCTCAAATATAGCCTCGGACACTAGATCCTGGGCAAGTAACCTCTTGGTTTCAGTTTCTCCAACTATAAAATGGGTATATGAATAGCTTTTATCTTCCCGATTTGTTGTGAGGATCAAATGAGCTATTTGTAAAATATCAGGTGCTTAATAAATGCTCCTTCCAGGGCATTTTCCCCTACCACAGTGCTCTGTATCCTGTCCTTTGAGATTCATTTATCACCCAATCAAGAGTCAGGTGGCTTCTTTCCAACAACATTCAAATTTCACCCCTTCTTACCTCAATTAAATCAAGTTCCTGCCTCAGTCTCTCCCCTGCCCAACTCCTGCCTTTATACTAGGTACACAGAGATTGGTTCTCAATTATTATTAGATATACTATTATACATAATTAATATTATTCCTACTGAAAAACTGAAGCCATGTCATGAACTCCCTTTTCTCCTCTCTTCCTTCTTTAATACTCAGATCTCCCTACTGGCTCTTCCCTCTACCTCCTATAAGCACAATGTTCCCTATCGTCAAAAAGAATATTAACTTGATCTCCACTAGTATCATCCAATCTCTTTTTTTTTTTTTTTTTGGTAGCTAATTCTTTGTGAAAAGCCCTCTTATAATTGATGCCTCAGATTAATTTTTCTCATTTTTTTAACTCTTTGTAGTCTGGCTTCAACTGAAACCTCTCTAAACTTACAAATATCTCTTAATTGCTAAATCTAATGGCTTTTTCTCATTTTTCCTTCTTTGGAACCTCTTTGGGGTATGATACTGTCAATCACTTTCTAAGTTTCTGCTCTTTTTCAGTCTCCTTTCTTGGATCTTCATCCAGGTTACGCCTACTGTTTCTCAAGGTTGGTTTCTCCTCTCATCTCTTGAAAATGTCTCACCAGCTTCCAGGGAGTCAATAATTATCTCTATGCAGATGATTCTTAGATCTATTTGTCCAGCCCTAACTCTGTTGACTTCCAATCTTCATTAGGCATCTTAAACTGGTCATTCCATCATCATGTTAAACTCACCATATCCAAAAGTGAACATGCAATCTTTCTGCCCAACTCCTTCCACTTCCTGTTCCCCAGGCTAATTTGTCATTCAACTTTTTACTCTCTCATCTCTCCCCTATTTCCAATGAACCTTTTCTATTTTTTATCATCTTTCAAGTATGTTCCCTTCTCTCCTCCAGCACTACCACCAACTTACAGGCCCTCATCACCTCATTCCTCAACTATTATTCCAATATCCTCAAGCAGAATTACTTCATCCCAACTCAAAAATCCTAACGGATCTCCTATTGCCACGAGGGCCAAATATAAAATCATTCTGGACCCTTCATAACCTGTTCCCCTCCCATTTCCTCTTTGAAATCCTCTGACACCTTACTTTCCCACAGTGCTCTGTGATTCAATCATACTAACCACCTCAAAAAATTCACTGGTATCCTGATATCCTGCACCAAGATAAATAGGTAGCACAGTGGATAGAGCACCAAACTTGCAGTCAGAAACATTTCCTAATTTGTATGACCATGGGCAAGTCACTCAACCCTGCTTACTTCAGTTTCCTCATCTGTAAAATGAGTTATAAAAGGAACTAGCAAACCACTCTAGTATCTCTGCCAAGAAAAACCCAAATGATCTCAAAGTGATAAACTGAACTGAAACAACTGAGCCTTATAAAAAATACAGCTTATTTTTGGCTATCTTATCAGCAATATCCAGTGTTCCATGACTGGAAATTCATCAATGGCTGAATCATATGCATGTTTTTGTTTCTTTTTATTTTTAGTAGCATAGAACCCCAGCCTTAAACATAAGGTCGAAATAATCTATATATGGATGAGATAGGGACTCCTGGGAATACAGAAGGTTTTTACCTGAAAGGCAACATAATTGACTAAAATTTCCCTTAAGGGCACCAACTTTGGAGTCAGTACTCCAACTCTGTTGCTAAACTTAAACTTGGATATTAGTAGGCTATTCTTCTATGGGCCAGTGCTCTTTATAGAATACCTTGGAGGAGCTTTATTTTTACTCACACATACTCATATTTCCTAATCATAACTCTAATTGATACTCATTATTCACTCACACACTTCAGCTCACAATCACAGGAGATGCTCAATAAACATTCCTTTATTCATAAGCTTAGAGAGTTAGTCCATCTAGTCCAACACCTTAATTTCACAAATAAGGAAACTGAGGCAAATGTCTTGCCTACAGGTTGTATCAGAGGCAAGTCTGAACCCAGATGCTTTGACCCTGAGATCAATCCCTTTTCCATTGTACCTCAATTCTTTTTAAATACAATTTTGAAGACTTTGTGAAATATATATTGGATATGAACAAAGGAGTCAGGGACATGATTAAAGGAAAACCAGTTTTCAAATCACTATTACTATAGTAAAACTAAAAGAATAAAGCCTTTATTCTGACTACCATAATAATTTATAACACATTTAAACAATTTATAATACATTAGAATTTTACAGAGCTTATGTTTTTACAAAGTACTTTGCTAATAATATTAAACATCCCCATTTTACTGATAGTGGTTTAAATAGGGCAAATGCCTTACCTATTGTTACTCAATAGGCAGAATACACAGATTCATTATCTCCCTAGGACAAAGAGTTTCATTGTTCATTTTCCTACCCAAGAGGAATGGTTTAATCTAAGCAAAGTTCCAGCAGGAAGTCAAAAGCTACTGTATTTGGAAGGAAGGTAGACCAGAAATTAATTCTTCTAATGTAATTATTTCTTCATGTCCCCCTCCCAGTTGCCTTCAGCCTCTGAGATAGAGACAAGGGCAAGAGAGCAAAATCAGAATCTGTGAGATCAAAAGCTATCTCAAGAGAGATGGGGGACTCTGGCCAGATTTGGGATATTGGCACACCACCAACCATGGCTGGCTCTTATTATCACTGCCAGTGACCATCAGATGACCTCGGGCAGGCCATTCATTTCTCTTGACTTTCTCATTTGTAAAATAAGAGGTCAGGAACATGGACTTGCCCTCAATAAGCCTCAGTTACTCCTTCTGTGAAATAAGATGAGATTCAGTGATTGAAGATTCTGTTCAACTCTTATTAACAATCTTTGATACTTTCAAAGTTAAACAATAAAACTTCTTAGCTCATCTGCACATTCCTTACTCTTCTTAAAGGCCTTCAATTATGGTATCAAACAAGCATGGAGTCCTATTTCATACTTAAGAGTAGTAGGTATTACTATCACTAAGGCTTGATGGTAGACAGCACAAAATAAATATGGCAGTCTTTGACCTTTAAAGAGCTACCAATCTTGCTGATGAAATATTGTTGTTCAGTCATTTTTCAGTTATGACCCTATTAGCAGTTTTCTTGATGAAAATACTAGTTTGCAATTTCCTTTTCCAGTTCATTTTACAAGAGAGGAAACTGAGGCAAAACAGGGTGAAGTAACTTGTCCGGGGTCACACAGCTAATAAGTGTCCGGGGCAGAATTTGAACTATTGAATTGAATTGGAACAGAATCTACTGCACTACCTAGATGCCTTAAAATAAAATATATACACATGAAAAGATAACTAATAGCAAGCCAAAATATAAATTCTGAGACTTATCAAATTCTACCCACACAATACATACAATACCTCCAGTTTCTTGCAGGATTTCAGCAAAGTCTACATTATGACAGAGCCTGGAGACAGCCTAACACTGGGATAGAATCTTGGTTCTGACAATTACCAGGCAAACACTCTGCCTTCAAACACCTTGCAATTTAAACTTTCTTGGATCATCTAATAATTATATTTTAATCCTTAGTTATTTACTAATGAATAGCAAGTGAGAGCTTAATCAATACTTCACATTAATCAGTCTCACACAATTACTCACCTGATCTATTTCTAAAAATCTCCCAAGTTCCAAAAGCTAGGCTTCCCAGATCTTGCTCTCTCCTTATTCCAATTTATCCTCCACCCAACTTGCAAAATGATAATAAATCATCAGTCTTGTCCACATTTTTGGTAGAACCACAGCTTTCTTATTTTTGAAATATTACAGTTTATTGAGATTGATGCTATACACTAACTAAACTGGTTTTCTTACTGTTTTTTACATTTAAGGTTCCATCATCCACCATCCATCTGCATCTACATAACTTCATGCATGCCTAAAATGCTCTCCCTTATCAGTCTTTCAAAGCTGAACTCAAGATGCTCTCCAAGAGGTCTTTCCTGCCTGGCCTTCCCCACATAACTCTGGTAACAGCCTTCCCCTCCAAAGGCAATCAACTCTGTAAGCCTTTGGTTCACACTAATCAAAACCTGCTACAAAAAAAGTAAGCTCTTTAAGGACAGGATCAATTTCACTTTTCATTCCTCTTTTCTTCCCTCCCCACCCCCACTCCCACCCCTACCCAATCTCAGTAAACCCATTTTTCTTAAAGATTAGGCCTTTAATCTAAACCACTGATTCTCCCATACTGGAAACAAAAGCTCTCAGGCTAAACCCACTTAGCCATTTTTGGGGCCTGGGTTGACTTGGAAGTGAATGTAAATAGCAATTGTTTCTGTTTTGCCCAGAAACTGAGGGTCTTCCCCTCCAAGGTTCATGTATATATGTATGTATGTATGTATGTATGTATGTATGTATGTATGTATGTATATACACACATGCATACACATACATGTATGTGATATATTGTATATAAATTTATCTTTTTAATCTATTGATTAAATAAATCTAATAGATTTATTTAAATTTATTATTTAATCTAAGTAAGAGACCATTCTCTGCCTCTTGGGTATTGCCTCTCAAACTGAGATCTGTTAAAAATCTTACTTTAAAATACAGAAATGCTTAAAAGGATTGCACATGTTTAACCTATGTCAGACTGCTTGTTCTCTTGTTCATAGACTAGTTGAAAACTGTATTTGGAAAAATAAAATACTATTGATTTAAAAATATATATATTCCTATCTACAACAGATAGCTAAAGGGGATAGGTTCTGGGTATAAGGTTTAGAAGTGGTGCTGACTCAATGCTACCACTGGGATTATATCCCAAGGAAATACTAAAGAAGGGAAAGGGACCTATATGTGCCAAAATGTTTGTGGCAGCCCTTTTTGTAGTGGCTAGAAACTGGAATATGAATGGATGTCCCTCAATTGGAGAATGGTTGGGTAAATTATGGTATATGAATGTTATGGAATATTATTGTTCTGTAAGAAATGACCAGCAGGATGAATATAGAGAGGCTTGGAGAGACTTACATGAACTGATGCTGAGTGAAATGAGCAGAACTAGGAGATCATTATACACTTCAACAATGATACTGTATGAGGATGTATTCTGATGAAAGTGGATTATTTTCAACAAAGAGAAGATCTAATCCAGTTTTAATTGATCAGTGATGGACAGAATCAGCTACACCCAGAGAAGCAACACTGGGAAATGAGGGTAAACTGTTTTCATTTTTTGTTTTTCTTCCCAGGTTTTTACCTTCCAAATCCAATTCTTCCTTTACAACAACAACAACAACAAAAATTCGGTTCTGCACATATATATTGCATCTAGGATATACTATAACATATGTAATATGTATGGGAATGCCTGCCATCTAGGGGAGGGGAAAATTCGGAACAGAAGAAAGTACAAGGGATAATGTAGTAAAAAAATTACCTATGCATATGTACTGTCAAGAAATGTTATAATTATAAAATTAATTTTAAAAATTAAAAAAAAAAAGAAGTGGTGCTGACTCAAGGTAGTGCTCCCCATTCACAGCTTCATATACTCACATGTCAGCAATAAATTCAGCCCTAATAGGGTGGTGAGCAGGAAGCAGGGTGGAGATGGGCCAGAAGTGGAGGGGAGGAGGGGGCTATAAGCAGCTTTTACAATTAGCACACTATTACAGTAACTGTGGTCCAGAGCCAATTTCTGAAGAAAGCTTAGGAGGAATATGAAGAGTAACTAACATTTCTTTTACTTCCCACCTGTCAGCTTGGAACACATCCCTTCTAGGAAAGGGAAACAATGTCAATCTTAAGAGAAGGAGTGAAAAGAAGTACATGCAATGGACAAGTTAGTTGTCACTGCATCAGGAGTTTCCTGCTATGCTATACTCACATTAAGGGGAAGCCACAACTCAACTTCTAGGAAGAGCAATTTACAACTATGATCTAACACCCTTATCATAACCATCATTTTCTAGCTTCTTCCACAGGAGGCCTGAATGAATTGTCAACATGTAGCCAAACTTGATTTCTCATATGTGATGATAAAAATGATTTCTAAATCCAGGAAGGATCCCTGGGTTCTCCAACAAGTTCTGCCATGTGAGTGACACATCATTTCTCCTTTCGGGGCCTGTTTTTTCAACTCTAGAAGGATGTTTACAAGGTCCTTTCTAGTTTATACAAATAGTTTGAAGGAAAAATTCATTGGGAGCAGGGAGTCAGGACATACAGGAAAAAGACATCATTGCAATTTTAAGAAAACAAACCCAAACCAAAAGATTCTCTCTATCCTAATCCTTAATAAATGGCTGAAAATTCCTCCACAAGAAAATAACATACAAAGTATCCTAGATAATTAGCAGACTGTTCTCTGAACGTTGTTTGGGCTGAACTTTCTAGGAATACCAAGTTTTGCCTTTGTCCACAAGAAAGCCAGGTCTGGACTGCTACCAAGCTCATTCATCCATATACACTGGGGGATGGATAAACACAGCAAAGGGAATGCAAATCGGTCCCAGATTAAGCTGAAGGTTAGTCTTTTAAGACCCCTTTTTCCCTCTCCTCCCCAACTTCTTCCAGAATCAAAGGCTCATCCTTTAATAATCTGTTCAGTGGTGCCTGACTTTTTGGCAAAGATACTAGAGAGGTCTGCCATTTTCTTCTCCAGCTTATTTTAGGATAAGGAAACTGAGGCGAGGAATGACTTGCTCAGGCTGGATTTGAACTCAATTCTACTTGGCACTTTATCCACTGGGTCACCTAGCTGCCCTGGGGGGCAGGTTGCAACTTGTTTAAAAAAAAAAAATTATCAAGCTGACACCCATTAATTATGGAGCAAAGATTGGCTAGTCCTCTGACAAGAGCAAAAGAAGTGGCTAGCCCATATGCTCAGCTGAGCTCCACTACAAAACAAAGTAAAGAAACTCCCCCCATTCCCAAAGTACTGGACAGAAGGACCACTGGATGGTCCTAGAGGGATGATCTGCATGGCACCCAATCAAGATGTCCCAGATTCATTTAAATGTTTAACTCCTCTATTTACAAATGAGTCAATCACTGAATTAGTTGGCAAAAGACAATGAGTTAGTCAGCAAATGACAACCTGGGGCGCAGAATGTTAAGCTACAGGCCATACCAGCTTGTACTGCAAGGTGTTTAAACAATACCTTGTTGGTTAAACTCTTAGTAACCCCATTTTGGGTTTTCTTGGCTGAGATGATGGAGTAGTTTGCCATTTCCTTTGTCAGCTCATTTTACAGATCAGGAAACTAAGGCAAACGAAGTGAATCAACTTGCAGCTTTTGCTCTTTAAAAAGGAGAACCACAAACATAAATGTCCAGCTCTGCAGCATACCCGCCACACACACACACACACACACACACACACACACACACACACACACACACACACTCCCCACTCTTAGCACATCTTTTATTTTCTTAATATGCTAAAAGGGACTTAAGGCTTTATATAAAGTCTTCAGAAACTTTAAGAACATAATATGCTAAAAGAGTCTTAAGACTTTATATAAAGCTTATGAGCTTTCCCCAGCAGCCACCATGAATGAGAATCTGTCACTTAGAGACAAGTGAAGAGGGGATACTGCACAAAGAACGATGAAAAGGCTTGAATTTTAATGGCAGTAGAAAGTGAGAGTCCTGGTTCCTGAGCCTTCTTCTCCATACTGAGCCATTGCCCACAAGAGACCAAGTATGGGATTCATAGGACCACAGTTTGAATTCCTGTGTGATCTTGGCCCAGTCCCTAATCTAGCATCTCCCTCAATCTGTAAAATAAAAATCTCTGGAATCCCTCTTTGTGGTCATGGCAGGTTGTACTATGCATTCAAAAGAGCCCTTATCTGTGCTTTCTGACTGACCTCCCTATAAGCTTCCATAACTAAGGTCACAAGCAGAGGCTCCCTAAGGGCAGGTCAGAAGTACAGCCTACATAGGGCTAGAGTCTAGAGTCAACAAGAAAGCACAATTTCGAGGAGGAAAAACGTCAGAAAAGTCAAATTCACATTTTCCTCCTTCTCTGCCCTACCTCTGAACAATTATATGCTCCAAGGATACTTTGTCAGTTCTTTTACATTACAGAGAAGTGAGGCTGGTCCACCAAGTTTCTATAACTGTAAGAGTCTCCTCTGACTTTAGGAGGAGTCTCCCCAAAGCCTTCATCTACCTTCACCTGAGGTCACTAGGGCACTCACCGGGACAGCAGGCTTGGCCACCCTTGAGGAAAATGACACAGAGAGTATAGGATCTGGGTTCACAGGATGTGAGTTTGAATCCCAGATGTAGGACCTTGTATAAGTCAATTATCTAGCACTTCTAGGTCTCTCCTTTCCTCATCTACAGAGGACAAGATCTTAGACCACTTCCAGAGTTCTCTGGCCTAACACCTCGTATTCTCAACCCAGGTAGGTTGCACTCCTCATTCACAGAGGGCCTAATGATCCATGCCTTCTAAAGTGAACCCAGCAAGGTGCCTGAAGAGATTCCATGGGATGAGAGCCTACATGGAACTCCTAAGCTCAAGAAAATGAATGACAAACAGGCCCATATACACTAAAATATTCATAGCAGCACTTTTTGTAGTAGCAAGAAAACGTGAATAAAATGGAATACTGTTACACTGTCAGAAACAACTTATTACATGATGAATACAAAATTAAAATATAGGAAACCTTATGACAAGAGAAAAAGTAACTCAAACATAAAAGAGTTACCACCACAAAACCATCAAAAATGAATTATGCGTAACCACAACTCACAAAGAATATGTTGGGCAACAGTGAATAGAGCCCCAATGCTGGAGTCAGGAAGATTAGTTTAGACTGGGAAAGTCACCTAAGTCTATCTGCCTCAGTTTCCTTATTATAAAATGAACTGGAGGAGGATATAGCAAAGCACTCCAGTATCTTTTTCAAGAAAACTGGGATGACAGAGTCTGAAATGACTGAAAAAAAAAAAAAAAAAGTTTAACTGTAACTTACTTCCCTCTTTTTCTTTGTTGATGATTCTATGGGAGGGAGAGGGATATAGGGAAATAAATGTAGGTGATGTAAAAACAAAAGATATCAATGATTTTTTTTGAGATTATATAGGTCACAAGAGTCTGTAAGTAACTAAGCCTGTATTTCACAGGATAAATATGCTTATCACACATAGCTCACTTCTCCCTTCTTGATTCAACAGTCTTTTCCCAGGTGCAGGTGGAGAAAAGATAAATAACTGGGATAAGTTTCCTGTTTTCCTTTTTGGGATTAGCCAAAACCTTTCCCTCAGCTTAAGTCCAAGGAAAAAAATTAGCTTGATTTTTGTAGGATGTGGTAGAATCACACACTAACCCTGCATAGGAGAGGGAGATGAACAAAATGAGCCTATCTCCATCCCTAAAACAATCGCCTCAAACTCCAACACTCTCATGCAATTCCCTTTCTAAAAAGATTCCTTCATGATCAAGTGTTAGTGATTGATGAGTAACCCTGCAATTTTTTTTTTAACCACAGGAAGAAGTATCAGGTAATAATGATCAGGGTCTTCGGCTGAAAGCCCCAGGGCCAAGCAAATAGCCTGCACTGCAGCTAATGGCCACTTGTCAGAGTGACATTCTCAAGACTGAACAGCAATGGAAAATGAACAGAAGGAGCAAAACCCCCAGAATTCTCATTAGACACACAGAGCTACCCAGTTATACAGAGGGGTCATTAAGGAACAGGGAGATTTCTCATTGTCAGTTCTCCCAAAACAGCATCACTTCTGTGGCCTGTCCATCCTGCATCTGAGGCCGGGGCTGCTGCAGAAGGGACCCTTTGTTGTGATTAATGGTGCCCCATAAGATTCAGGATCCTATTGTCTTGGGAAATGGGTGGGTGGGTCAGTGCGGTGTGACCCTAGCTACACCACTGTGTGACCTGGGCCCCCTTCTGCTTGTTAGCACCTGTAGGTAAAGTGCCAGGTCTGGAGTCAGGAGAACTCATCTTCAAGAGTTCAAATGCAGCCTTTTACTAGCTGTTTGCCTCAGGTTCCTCATCTGTAAAATGAGCTGGAGAAAGAAATGGCAAACACTCCAGTATCTGTGCCAAGAAACCCCAAACGGGATCATGGAAGAGTCAGACATGACCGAACAATGACAGCAACACAATTCTGTTAAGGGAGGAGGTTAGCCTTGCTGACCAAGGTCCCTTCTATGGCCCTATTTTTTCCTCTCCTCCCTGGCCACAGACTCTCTGACCAATGTCAGCCACAACCCCATGGCCTTTTTGGCTAAGGACCCTGGGATACGGTCTCAGGTAACAAGCACAGCTGTGAGGAAGCAAAGGAACCAAACAGGCCAGATTGTGTCCGGCAGAGCCTGGAAAGCAAAAGCGGGCTCAATACGGAGAAGTAATTCTGAGAGGAGGAACGCCACCCTGGGTGCCCAGGAGAATGGAAAAGAGAACTACTGTCAGATATCATCCACAGGGCACTGCCCTTCCTCCTCAGCACACTATGGGGCCACACAACAGCTCCTGAACTTTTCTGTCCTGACCTCCTAGCCCCAGTCACAGCAGCGAGACTCAACGGTCATACAATAGATGGCTAAGATGTAGGGGACAGGTCACAGGAAGGGAGATAAGGCTTCAGTCCTCTCCTGCCCTTTGGCTGGTCCCCAAGGGTCAGAAGCAGGTAGACAACAACCCTCAGGACCCTGGAGAACTGGCCAGGCTCCGCCCCCCCCAGGCCCCACCTCATTTTCACAGGAGAAAAGTAAGGTTAGAATTGCTTAAGGTCAGGGGCATCTAGGTGGCACAGTGGACAGAGCACCAGCCCTGAATTCAAATCTGAACTCAGACACTTAACACTTCTAGCTGTGGGACCCTGGGCAAGTCACTTAAACCCCAGCCTCAGGAAAAGAATTGCTTAAGGTCGGAGGGAACTGGAATTTGAACCCAAGTCATTTGAATTAAAACCCACAACAGTTCCCACCTCTTATGGGGAACAAAGAAGGAAAGGAAAAGGAAAAGAGGAAGGGATCTGAAAGGAGGGAGTCTGGGGCAGAGGAAGGTGAGGGACAACGCCCAAGGTCCTTTCTTGGTCTAAATCGAGTGTTGTGGAGTGACCCCCTCCCACAAGACAGAAGGGAGAGCTACGTGATAAGGGAAAAGGAGGATACCAACCATGGAGGTGTCCTGTGAAATGGGCCATAATTGCTTTTATTATCCCCATTTTACAAATGAGGAAACTGAGGCAAATTGAATCTAAACCTCAATCAGCCTCAGCTTCTTTTTCTGTAAAACGGGATAACACAGCATCACCCCCATGGAAATGAAGATCTGGTGCCGCCTACAGGAATGCAAACTATTATTATTTCTGGATAAAAGTCCAGGTAAGTAGGGGCTAAGTTGGGGGAAGGATGGGGAGTAAAGAATGGGACAAAAAGCCTTGGGGCGAACGTGGGAGAAAGGGGACTGGGGCATTAACCACGTGCCTGGACTTAGGCAGGAGGGAGCCCTGGGTGGAGTACCCTGGGCAGGGGTGATAAGGCCCGCCAGTGTCCCCAGTGGGGGGGAGGACTGGGGGAGGGGGGAAGAGGGAGATCCGGGAGAGAGGGGAGGAAAGAAGTACAGGGGGGGGGGGGGCCGGGGAGGAGCAAAGGCAGGGAGGACTAAGGAGGGGCATGGAGACAAGGGAGGGGTACAGGGATGGGAAGGAGAAGGGGGCCCTGAGCGGAAGAGCAGAGGAAGGACAGGGAGGGAGGAGGCCTAGAGAAGGGGGGAGGCCGTGAGCGTGGAGAGGATGGGGAGGAACAGAGGATGCATGGGATGGGGGGGGGGGGGGGAAGTGCAGTCGGGGGAGGGGCCAAGGATTAAGGAAGGGGCTTGTGGGGGAGAAGGGGAGTCCCGAGTTGAGAAACATGGGAAGGATGGAGGCCGGGGAATGGGGGCCGAAGGAGGTCGTGAATAGAGAGGGTTAAGGAGGCAGCATGCAGAGTCTCAAGGGTACAAGAGAAAGGGTGACACTGATGGAGGAGGGGGAGCACAGGGAGGAGGGGACACGGGGAGTACCAGAGCAGGGAAGGTTGAAGGAGGGGGTGGGGTACACAGGGAGGAGGGGGAGAGCAGGGAGGAGGGGGAGCACAGGGAGGAGGGGGAAGGACAAGGAGGAGGGGGACATGGGGAATCCCCGAGCAGGAAGGTTAAGGGAGGGGGTGGGGTGCACAGGGAGGAGGGGGAGCACAGGGAGGAGGGGACACGGGGAGTCCCCGAGCAGGAAGGCTGAAGGAGGGGGTGGGGTACACAGGGAGGAGGGGGACATGGGGAATCCCCGAGCAGGAAGGTTGAGGGAGGGGGTGGGAAGAGGGGGTGGGGAGCACCGGGAGGAGAGATAAAGGAGGCTGGGGGAGGATGGAGATGCACCGGGGCCCGAAGGGCGGGGGAGGGGAGGGGGGGCGGGGGTCCTCCTGGGCTCAGGGTGAGGACGGGCCCTCGAGGCGCCTGCCCCCGACCTTACCGATCACCACCGGGGGTCTCCGCGGAGGGACCTGGGCCGAGGGCGCCGGCAGCAGCAGCAGCAGCAGCAGGACCAGAGGCCGCCCAGGACCGCGGCGCGTGCCCAGCGGCGGGAGTGGCTTCTGGGGAGTCATAGCAGGCCGGCTGGCGGGCTCGGGGGGCTCGGCGAGGTTCCCTCTGCCTCGGGCTCGAGGCCCCGCACTCAGCCGCGGTCGCTCTAGCGGGACCCCGGCCCGGGCCCCGCGACGCGCTTAACCCCACCGCCCGCGGCCACGCGGCCAATCAGTGGTCGGAGACACGCCCCCGGCCCGCCCCTCGGGCCCGCCCCCTGGCTGTGGGAGGGAGGAGGTTCAGGCAGGAAGCGTCGAAAGCCGAGAACATCGATCTCTCGGCCCCGGGGTTCTCGGGGTGGTCCTGGCCTTGCCCGCGCTCCGGACTTACGAAACCCGGTCACGGGATGCAGGGTCCCGGGGCCAGCTTCTGATAGCCATCTCTCAGCACATTTTGCAGCAGTCTTAAGTCCTGCAGCTCACAAAGGCGCAGAAGCTGGGGCCCCCCAGTGCGCGGAACGTTCCGGAGACCGTACGTCCCGGTTTTCCGCGCCTCTCAGGGCCAGAAGCGTTTGGAGGCGCCCGGCCTCAGCACGAACTCCCAAGCGGCGCGCCGGCTTAGAGAACCGTCATTTAACGCTTTCCACACGGCTCCGCTTTTTTTTATTTTACTCAATATTTTCCTATTAAATCGCATCTGTTCTCCCGAGGGGGGCGGGGCTTCCTCGTGTCTCGCTGGGAGTTGCCCCCCCCCCCCCCCCCCCCCGACCAGGGACGAAGGCAGGCCGGGCCCCTGAAGGACTCTCGCTCTGATACTTGTGCACCGGCGAGTGCTCCGCGGGAGTAACCGGAAGTGGTGTGCGGGGGAGAAGCGCGGTCCGCGGGACTTGGGGAGGCGGAGGAGCGCGGTCCCGCTCCCCGGCTCTGACGCAGCGGACCTGGCCGGTCTCGTAGGCCGGGGCGGCGTTCTAGAAGTAACGAGAATTTGCCAGTCCGGTTTCACAGGGGGCTCTCCTGACCCCAGTGCAATTATGGTCTCGATAAAGTAATTAAAAACCGGGCGTTTCTAACTGGTCTTCAAGCCACTTTCCTGTGGAATCCGGCTCCCTTAGCTGTAAAATTAAAACTGAGAGGAGTAAATGATCTCCACAATATCTGTTTACGTATAAAAACTATAATCTTGTGGTTCCCTGAGGAATAAATGAAAACCATGAACTGGGACCGAAATTCTCCAATCTCAACGTCCCTTTTATACTGCGTAGAAAAATAATAATGTCAATTGTTAACGTTTCCAGAAAAAAACACTGGAACAAAGAACACGAAAGGAAGGCAAAAAACAAGCACTTATTAAGCACTACATGTGTACCTGGCACTGCTTAAGTGCTTTACAAATATTGTCTCATTTGATATTCACAAAGGCCTTGAGAAGGAGGCGATGGCTCCATTTTACAGGTAAGAAAACTGAGGAAGAGCCACGTTAAAGACGGTCCGGGATCACACGCTAAAAAAGAGTTTAAACCTATATTTGAACTCAAATCTTCCGCAGGTGTAGCCCGCTAACCCAGAGCTTGCACTTTTCCCATTTGGGACCCCTTTTCATCCAAGAAATGTTTACAAGACCCTGGGGTTCGGGTACATAAAATAGGTGTGCAAATCAAACATTTACTGATAATAAATCATAATTTCATGACTCAAACATTCAATTAAGAAGTTTTCAATAAACCTTTTATTTATTAAAAAAAAAAAAAAAAAAAAGCTTTAACCATCTACCCGACGTGCCCCCAGCTGGAGGCAAGAAAGTTATGGCGGAGTACCGGAGGTGGGGTACCAGGTCAGGTCCGTGAGTCCCTCCGGCAGATGCTGCGATTCTTTAGTCGCAATAATCTCACTGAAGATAAAGTGGAGAAACTGGGGCAAAGCAAAAGCAAAAACTCTTCTTGGGTGACGGAGGTCAATGGGCAACAATTGTCTCCTTTGGGAATTTTGGAATTTAGATTCCATCCAAATACAATGGGTGTGGCCCAGTCCCAGCCAGCCCTGGAGGAGAAAAATGATCCGAAAATCGTCCCTGGGAGATAAGTCATTGGACAAACTGCCAGAATATAAAGGAAGAAGCAAGAAAAAGATGATAAGGTGTTGTTTGGTCTGGTAGTATTGGCCCAAGTATGGCTCCCTTGAAGACTGGGTGTGCCAAAAACTAAACTTGTATGTTACTAGTAAATAATCCGTTAATCCAAAAGAGACTTTATGTGCTGGACTGTGGCTCTCAGGCCCCATAATGCTAATCCAGGTGAAAAGGATGTAAACGGAGACTTTAAAAATGGGACCCATCCTTGTCTCTCCCTCCTCATATTTAGCCCCACCTCAGGGAGCCTCGGCCTCCAGACCAGAAGGGGAAGGAGAGGCTTAATTCAATTAACCCCACGCAGGCCCCTCAAAGGCCTTTTGCTTCACTAAGGAAGGAATCCGAGCAAATTCAAAGGGATATCCAAAATTACCCTCTTCCAGAGCCCCAAACCCTAAATTGTGTGCCTTAAGAGAAGTTCCTTTGGCTCTGGGAGGCGTAGCATATGTGAGTGCTCCTCTGAGCACCTCAGAAGTCAGGACCTTGAAGAAGGAAGATTCCACCGGCTAGCAGAACAATTTGATTAATTCCTGGGTCCTAATTTTTTGACTTATTTTGAATTCTCTCTTCTCACTAGAGGAAAGGGGACTGATTAGAGGAGCAGCTAGAAGGAGTGGGACAGGAGAAACCCTCTAGCGGCAGGAGGGGCCCAGCTGACCAGAAATACCCCTTAGTAGATCCGAATTGGGATCACAATAACTCCATACATGCAGAAAGCATGAGATATCTTAGAGAACTGATAATTACAGGAATCCAAAATGCAGCACAGAACGTGAAAGGTCTTGGGGTGGTGCAAGGGAAACATGAGTCACCAGCTGAATATCTGAATAGACTAAGAGGTAACATGAAGAAATACTGTGGTTTTGACTCTGACCCAGAAGTATGACACTTTGAAATAGCATTGTGACCAATGCATGGCCAGATATCAATACAAAATTACAGAAAGTAGAAGGATGGAATAAGAGCCTTTCCAATCTACTGGAGGAAGTCACCAAGATGTATGTTAGGAGAGATGAGAAACAAAAGCACAAAGCCAAAATCTTAGTCCAGACTATACAGGGAATTGCAAGGAATGCAGAAAAGCCGACAGGTCCAAGCCCTAAGGAAAGAAGACAGACCTTCAGGAAGGAACAGGAGGCTTGCTGTTCCTGACAGAAACCTTTGAGATGTCAAAAAGTAGAGCATGTACAAAAAAACTGCCCCCAGCAGAGGATGGAACAGCAGATAGGTTCCCTTGTTGATGTTGATGAAGATTAGGGAAGTCAGGGCTCTTGAAAGACTCCTACCCAGAACCCTTGGTAAATTTAAGGGTGGAATCCCACCAGAAGACAGACGCTTGTGTTCTTAGTAGACATCAGGACATCAAGATCTTTAGTGACCTGTTTGCCTGAGGGGGTTAAATTATCTAAGGAGATCTCTGGTGATTTCTTCAGTTAAAGGAGAAAATTTTCTTGTATCTATGACCATGCCCTGCAAAATTTATATGGGAAAAAGGGAAACATTGGGCAGATTTCTGCTCAATTCAGAAGCAGGAGTAAACTTACGGGAGAGATTTAATAACTAAACTAGAAATTGTGTTGGTTCCATGTGGACCCAGCATATACCCCAGTATAATGGCACTAATGAATGAAGAAGAGCAGACTAGGATAAACTCTGAGGTTTGGGCGGAACCTGACAAGCCAGGCAGAACAGATATAGTCCCAATAAAAATCACACTGAAAGACCCTAGAGTCAAACAATACCCAATTTCACTAGAAGGAAGGAGAGGTTTATAGCTTGTGATACAAGGCTTATTGAGAAATGGACTAATAGACCCTGTATTTCACCCTTCAATACACCCATACTTCCTATCAAGAAGGAAGTTGGGAAATACCTGTTAGCTCAGGATCTAACGGAGATTAACAAAATCATGTTAGCTTCCCACCCTGTGGTTCCAGACCCATGTACCATTCTAGGTTGGATTCCTTGTTCTGCTAAGTGGTTCAGTGTATTGGATCTGAAGGATACATTGTGGAGCTGCCCTTTAGAGGAGAGTAGTAGCAACCTCTTTGCTTTCCAATGGGAAGATCCAGAGATTGGAAGGAAGCAACAAATGAGGTGGTGCATCTTGTCCCCAAGGCTAGACTGAGGCCCTGAATTTGTTTGGTCAAAACCTTGAAAATTTAATGGGAAATTTCCAACCAGTAATGGGAACTTGGGTGTTACAGTATGTAGATGATCTACTAGAAGTGGGGGATACAAGGGAACACACCAGTAGTTGTACCATTGATCTATATTAAATATCCTGGGAGAATTAGGGTTTAGGGATCAAGAGAAATTGCAGTTTGTGGAGAGGGAGGTAAAATATTTAGGGCATTTGATTAGTGGAGGCAGCAAGAGATTGGCCCCTGCCAGAATTGAGGAAATATTACACACACCCAAGCCTAAGACAAAGAAAAAGCTAAGCTAATTCCTGGGGTTAGTGGAAAATTGTCCGGGATGGATAGATTTTTATGCTGCTATCACTAAAGCCTTGTATAAGCACCTGCCAGAGGAAAGTCCCAGTTCTATCATGTGGGATCCAGAGAGTGATCAGAAGTTTGAGGACTTAAGGGGTTTGTTAATTTCACCACCTGTGCTGGCTCTCCCCACCTTGGAAAAACCTTTCCACCTGTTTGTCAATGTTGAGAGAGCGGTGGCTTTGGGAGTTCTTGCTCAAATAAGAGAGGGGCAGAGAAGACCAGTGACATTCCTTTCCAAAGTATTAGCTCCTGTAGCCAAAGGATGGCCCACCTGTGTACAAACAGTAGCAGCCATCGCTCTGTTGGTAGGAGAAAAAAGGAAACTCACTTTCGAGGCAGTCTTATAGTAAGTGTCCCACATCAAGAAAGGATGATACTAAATCAGAGGGCTGGGAGATGGCTCAAAGATTCCAGAATTTTGAAATGTGACGCAATACTTTTAGAAAAGGATGGTTTAGTAATCTCCCAAAATCATAATCTTAATCCTGCCTCCTTTTTGTCCCCTGTTCCCCAGAGAGGAACATTGTTGTTTAGAGTTAATTGATTTTCAAACAAAAGTAAGAGAGGATTTACAAGAATCACCAATAGCTTGGAGTAAATTTATTTATAAGAGGAGACCAGGAGATTATCCCTATAATGGCCTTGATATCTGTGCTTCCCCCTAGTCTACTCTCTCCCAGTTTTATCCAGAAGGAAAAAGAGAAGGCCTCAACTCTCCGAGCAGTTGAAAACTTAGAAGGACGATGGCTCTTACCTGATGGCAGAGAGGTACTGACCAAAGCAAGTATGAGGCAAGTCCTTCAGCAACTGCACCAGGGCAGTCACTGGGATGTCCAAAACCTGTGTGATGCTGTGCTGACAAGCTGTGTTTCCCCCTGGCCTATGTACTATGGCCCAACAACTGGTATATGGCTGCCTCATTTGTCAAAGGACTAACAAGGCTGCTCAACATCCCGAAAGACCATTCCAAAGCATCCAGGTGGACTTCACTGAGCTGCCACCAGTGGGTCACAGTGGACCATCTGACCTCATGGCTGGAGGCATACCCCTCAGGCCGAGCAACTGCCTGGACAGTAAATAAGGTCTTATCAGAACAAATTATTCCCAGATATGGAATGGTGGAGAGGGTAGATACGGATTAGGGAAGACATTTTTCTGTCCAAGTATTGCAGAATCTGATTAGGGCCTTAGAAATCACTGGAATCCTCCCTCTTCTGGGAAAGAAGAAAGGATGAATCAAGAAATAAAACAACAATTGACTAAATTATCTTTAGAGACCCTCTCACTCTGGTCAGAATCAAAATCAAGCCACATATGAATTATTCACCTTATGAATTATTGCACAGTCATCTTTTCCAGGCTTATATGGGAAACTGGGGCCCTATTTTAGGGACAAAGGATGTCTTTCTTAAGAGAGATGTTAAATCATTACAAGAACTACAACAAAAAGGGTTAATAGCTCAGACTACTCCTCTAGGTTTCCCTGTTCGTAGAATTCAGGTTGGAGATTGGATTTTGATCTAGAAAGGAGACATGGGCTAAAGGAGAGAGAAATGGGAGGGTTTCTGCTGTTATAGGGCTGGAGCTCTTCTCCCACCATTGTGGTAATGGAGGAAGTAGGGAGGGATTCTATATTCCCAGTCATCTGTAATACTCCCTGGCTACCATAATCGTCATCATCACTACTGTCATCTGATTACATTATTTTATTGCTCACTTGCCCTCCTTTTCCTGATTTACTGAACAGAAAGAGGAGAGATAGAGAAAGATAAAATCCATACCTTGAAAGGAGGTGTTTTTCAAGATTATCTTTGTACTTCCAGCACCTAACCCAATGTTTGGTGGCTACTAAATAAATATTTGTTGAATAAATTAATGGACAAATGAATGAGTGAATATGTAAAACCTGTTTTTTTGGGGTCCTCTTAAGTTTGAAGAGCAGTTTAACCACTGCTTAACTTAAAACAAGATCAGCAAAAACTTTAATCAGCTGTTTTTGAAGAATGGGGATATTTTCCCAAAGAGATCTTAAAGAAGGGAAAGGGACCTGTATGTGCAAGAATGTTTGTGGCAGCCCTCTTTGTGGTGGCCAGAAACTAGAAACTGAGTGGGTGCTCATTAGCTGGAGAATGGCTGAATGAATGTTATGGAATATTATTGTTCTGTAAGAAATGACCAGCAAGATGATTTCAGAGAGGCCTAGAGAGACTTACATGAACTGATGCTGAATGAAATGAGCAGAACCAGAAGATCACTGTACACTTCAACAACAATACTATGTGATGATCAATTCTGATGGATGTGACTCTTTAACAATGAGATGAACCAAATCAGTTCCATTTGTTCAATAATGAATAGAACCAGGTACACCCAGTGAAAGAACTCTGGGAAATGAGTGTGAATCATTACATAGCATTTCCAATCCCTCTGGTTTTGTCCTCTTGCATTTTTTATTTCCTTCACAAGTTAAGTATACATTATTTCAAAGTCTAATTCTTCTTGTGCAACAAAATAACTGTATGTATATGTATATATATATATATAGTATTTAACATATACTTTAACATATTTAACATGTATTGGTTTACCTGCCATCTGGGGGAGAGGGTGGGAGAAAGGAGGGGAAAAATTGGAACAAAAGATTTTGCAATTGTCAATGCTGAAAAATTATCCATGCATGTATCTTGTAAATAAAAACAATAATAAATAAAATAAAATGAATGGCCAAAAAAAAAAAAAAAAAGAATGGGGATATTTGCTGGTCTGGAACTGTCCTCCTTTGTGACAGGATTTTCTAAAATATGGAACAAAGTCCTTTGCAAAGTGATGACAAAGTGACACACCTATCAGGTGGTGAACCCTCTGTACAGCCCGTCCTTCTCACCCTGCTCTTCGGAATTTATAGCCAATAATTTCTCAATCCTGAAACTCGAGTCCTCACCCCAAGATCAAAACTTGCCAAAGAAGTAGTCAGTTCTCCCACCCACCTCCTAAATAGGTGGCTTCCTGAGAGTTGGAAATTATGTGTTTCTCACTGTTAAACTGGGTACTTCCAAGAGGAAAGAGAGAGTAGAATAAGAGTCAACAAATGTTTAGTAAGCACCTACTATGTATCAGGTGAATAAAGTACTGGACCTCAGTATTGAGTTCAAATGTGGCCTCAGACACTTACTAGCTATGTGACCCTGGATAAGTCACTTAAACTATGTTTACCTCAGTTTCCTCTTCTGTAAAATGAGTTGGAGAAGATAATGACAAACACTCCAGTATATTTGCCAAGAAAACCCCAAATGGGATCATGAAGCGTCAGATAGGATTGAAATGACTGAACTAAACCGAGCCAGGTATTGTGCAAAAGATATGGCAAAAGATATTTCCTATTCTCAGGGAGTTCACAGTCTAATAGGAAAGACAACATGTAAGCAATCATGAACAAAGTATAGAAAGGAAAAATTGGAGATAGTAAATAGAGGGCATACACCAGCATTAAGAGGAGCTGGGAAAGAGTTTCTGGGAAAAGGTGGGATTTTAGCTCGACTAGAAAGAAGCCCAAAAGGCTCATTGCATAATATGCATGCAATATTCTTTTACATAGCATTTGATGGAAAGGGAGAGTCTCACTGGGAATTAATGCCTTCCAGATTTTGTTTCTAGTTCCTTTGCATAAAGAAGCTAAGCATGTAGGAACATGAAAGAGCTTCAGACTTGTGACAACCAAGTTTAGAGAATAAATCGTCATAGAATATCTGGGGAAAAGATTGGGGAATCAGAGACCCCAGTATCATACACTTAGAGTTTTTAAAAAATTCCTGAATTCCACATAACTCCCACTGATCAGGATATCAGTTTTCAAAGAGGTGACTTTTCCCAGGTGTCCTAGGTGATAACCTCATAGAGTCAGGATTTGACTCTAGGTCTTCCCACCCCAAATTCATCACTTTTTCTATGGGCAGGCTTTTAGTTTCTTTTTCTTTCTTTTTTTTTTTTTTCTTTTTTAATTGCTGCCTTTGGGGTTTCTTTTAAAGACTTAGCTGTTTCCAACATATCAAACACTTAACCCTCCATTGTAACAAGGTGAATCAATCAATAATCAACAAACATTTATAGAGTACCTACTGTGTGCCAGTTCTGGAGATACAAAGACAAAAAAGAATGCAATCCCTGCCCTTAAGGAATTTGTAGAATATCATAAACAAGGCCAATCAAACAAGTCTGATATTATGTTACATTCTGAATGGATCTTCCCTCCTCTTCTCCCTAACTAGAATCTCTGTAACCAAGATTATGCATTGTGATTGATCTGAACTCAACCTCTTAGTTATCTTGCTTTATTGGAGTATGGTATATAACCCAAGGCCCATTACAAAGAAGTGAAAATGAGGTACTTGAGTAACAGGTAGGATTGACAGTGAGGTATGGATGGAATTACTCCCTGTTTGCTTCAGGGAAGGGCTTATTGGTGATCAGTTCAATTTTACTATCTCATCCTCTGTGAAAATTTTGGGCAGCCCCACCTAGCTATGACTATCAGAAATCTGAGTTATGTCAAAAGACTGAAGTTAAATTTCCCTATAAATCTGTCCATGGTCCACATCATTTTTGCTGATATCCAGAATAACATGCTGCCTTATGGTGTCTTTCCTCTCCCCCTTCCCCTATGCCATAAGGTATCTCTCCTATCATCAGCCTAATCATTATAATAGTTCTTATAACTATTTTAAGGTGTTTAATCCCTTTTAGGATTTTACTTGCCAGCTAAAGCCATACTGCAGCCTCATGGAGTATTCCCTTTCTCCTACTTAACTGTGAGTTCCACTAGGGAATCATTAATTTTAAAACCCCTTTCCTTACTAACTGTATACTCTCCCAACTCCTTCATAGTTATCATTCCTGATGTCTATTGTATCTCTTCATTTTGTCTGTAACTTCTACATAAAGCTACCTTTTGCCAAAGAGAATGGCCATTGTGAATTCTTCACATGATCCAACATTTGGTGCCTCTATCAATCTCATCATTTGATGCTGACCCTCAAATACATCATTTGGAACTAGGAATTGCTCTTCTAAATCACATATCACAAAACCAGCTATGGTGATAGGTGATAGTGAGAACTTCAAAGTCAAGATTTGATCAATGAAGACTTCCAAAGACAATTGATGAAACATACTCATCCCCAACCTCTTGGAAGAAATATGTTGGACTAAAGTGCAGGATGAAATACGTGTAAGAGGTGGACAATGTGGCAATTAAATGGTGTAGTGCATAGAGTGCTGAGTCTGCAGCAGTAAGCAAGCCCTGATTTTATATTTAGTTTAATAATAAAAATAGTTAATATTTATATAATACTCTGCCAGGCACTGTGCTAAGCATTTTACAATTATAATTTCATTTGCTCTTCAGAACAACTCTAGGAGGTAGGTGCTATTATCTCCATTTGACACATGAGGAAACTGAGGCAAGCAAAAGTTGATTTACCAAGATCATAGCTGATTTGAATTAAAGTCTTTTTGACTCCAAGTTCAGCAGTCTAAATACTGTGCAATCTAGCTGCTCCAAAACACTTTAGACACTTACTTGATCTGTGACTTAATTTCTATTTACCTCAATTTCCTCATCTGTCAAATGGAAATAATAGCACTTGCTTCCCAGGCCTATCATAAGGATGAAATGAGATAATATTTGTAAAGTACTACATAAACTCAAACTATCATTGTTTTATTGCCTATATCTGTTTGTTACAAGGGAAGTTGGTAAGAGTGATATTAAAAAAAAAAAAAAAAAAAAAAAAAAAAAAAAAAAGATAGAAAAGCTGTCAAACATAAAGTGCACAGAAAAGAACAGAAGGAACTTCACAAGAGGACAAGTCAATTTTATTACTTACTGTTTTCATTTTAATATGCACCAAAAAACCCCAACCAAATGAGGTACAACCAGAGTTCAAAGTTTTATACAAAATCCTCTTTTCAGTTCCTCTTGTATTTTGAAACATTTTTTTTGGTTGTTGTTGTTAAATATAAAATGAAAGAGAAAATGGTTATCTAAAAAAAGAAAGTCTGGAAAAGCTTGCCAATTTATTCCTAGTAGGTTAGACTTAATTAATTATTCAGAAATGAGGTAAGAGTAGAGCTCTATATGCTACATAGGTGTGTCCACAGCTCCAGAGGAAGATACAATCTAGGTTGCCCTACAATGACTCCTAAAATGGAGAGGAAAATCCATGGAGGGATCTTTCACCCCTGT
Source organism: Sminthopsis crassicaudata (assembly GCF_048593235.1). Taxonomy (NCBI): domain Eukaryota; kingdom Metazoa; phylum Chordata; class Mammalia; order Dasyuromorphia; family Dasyuridae; genus Sminthopsis; species Sminthopsis crassicaudata. Next base: position 58,122,142 of record NC_133618.1, read on the forward strand.
GATTTCTTAGTTTTGTTTTCTCTCCTTCATCTTTGATAGTGTCTTCCTTCCTTTAATTAATTCCAATTTATCTTCTCACTTGTTTATAGATAATTGTTTGCATATTATCTCTCTCATTAAACTATGAACTCTTGTCTTTTGCTTTTCTTTGTATCCCTAGGGCTTAGCACAGTGTCTGGCTGGCAGTAGATGATAAATCTTTGTTGTTTTTTGTCCTTATTCCTGAAGATGACCTTAACATCAGGCAGGTCATGCCATGATGCCAGTGAACTAGATTTCAGTGAGGGGAGCTGTACAAAAATACCAGCCTCACTTTCCCCTGCAGAGCCATCTACGTTAATGGACAGATATAGATCAAGACAACTGGAGATGGCTCTGGATGCAGTGGAGACCCCAGCCTTTTTAAGCTATTTCCTAGGCCTCAGTTTGACTGAGGCAAATGTTTACTGACTGACCCACTGACTCTAGCAAAATGTTCAGGTCCTCTCAGTCCTTAAGAAACCTTTATATGATGGCCAAAAAAGAACTAGAGAACATTATAAAATGGAAAATGACTGATTTGGATTACATCAAATTAAAAAGGGTTTGCACAAACAAAACCAATGAGCCAAGATTAGGAGAGAAGAAAGTTGGGAGGGGGGGGGATTTTGCAGCCAGTATTTCTGATAAAAGCCTCAGTTCTAAACTACATAGAGAACTGACTCAAATTTAGAAATATGCAAGTTATTCCACAATTAATAAATGGTCAAAGAATATGAACAACTTTCAGATGAAGACATTAAAGCCATCTCTAATCATATTTAAAAATGCTCTAAATAGTTATTGATTAGAGAAATACAAATTAAGACAACTCTGAGGTACCACCTCAATGTTGGAAAGAATGTTGGAAAACTGGGACACTAATACATTGTTTTTGGAGCTGCAAAATGATTCAACCATTCTGGAGAGCAATTTGGAACTATGCCAAAGGGCTAGAAAATTGTACATACCATTTGATCCAGCTGTGTCTCTACTGGGTCTGTAACATAAATAGGTCATAAAAGAGGGAAAAGACCCACATGTGCAAAAATATTTGTAACAGTTCTTTCTGTAGTGAAGTGAGCAGAACATTGTACAGAGTAACAAGATTAGGTGATAATCTATTGTGATGGAGTTGGCTCTTCTCAACAGTGCCATGATTCAAGGCAATTCCAAAAGGGCCAAGTCCACCACAATGGATCATCGCCTAATCTTGTTACTGTGCTTACTTCACTTAGCATCAGTTCATGTAAGTCTTTCCAGGCTTTTCTCAAATTAGCCTGTTGATGATTTCTTTTAGAACAATAAGATTCAATAACATTCATATATTATAACTTATTCAGTCATTCCCCAACTGATGGGCATTCACTCAGTTCCCAGTTCCTTTCCTCACAAAAAAAGATCTCATTGGGCTATAGACCCTAGACCCAGTAGAGACAAGACGGGATCATAGGGTATGAACAGTTTGATAGCCCTTGGGGCATAGGAACTCAAAATTTTATTTAAGAAAATGTTAACATTGTTTTTACATGTAATTGGGGGGGGGGGAAGTAATATTAAAAAAAGAAGCCTTTACTGGACTCTTAAATTACCATCCTATATTTCTTCTTCCTTTTACAACAAGCTTTTAGAAAAAACAATACTGTTTACACTTTCTCTCCTTTTATTGTCTACCTCTTCTCTATCCCCTTCTCCAACTCCCTAATCTTGGATATCTCCCAAGGCTATGTCTCTACAAGTCTCATGACTTTCACTTGATCAATTATGCAACTGACTGCCAAATCTGTAGCTCTCATCCTATTCAATTCACTCTTCTGAATTAATCTTCCCAGGCCTCTCTGAAATCATCCTGTTGGTCATTTCTTACAGAATAATATTTCATAGCATTCATATGCCATAACTCATTCAGGCATTTCCCCAACAGATGGGCATTCACTCAGTTTGCAATCTCTTGTCACTACAAAGAGGGCTGCCACAAATATTTTTGCACATGTGGGTCCCTTTCCTTTGGGATATAATCCCAGTAGAAACCAAGATAGATCTAATCAGATGCTGAGACAGATCATGTCTATCTCCATTATCTCTCTTATCCATTCTTTCTCCCCATTGGCTCAGCTACTTCTCTGGGTTCACTCGCTCATCAGATCTCTCCTTTCTAACAATAAATTCCTGCTTTCAGGGCCCCCAATCTATGTAGTGAATGAGATAAGGTGAGATCTCTCAAGACAGTTGTGAAAATCGAGTAAGGCTTCATCTACTTCAGAATTCTAGTAGGCCTGAAGGACTTTGAAGTTCAAGTAAAGGACATTGCCTTCCCCTCCTATGCTATCTCCCTATTTCATCCAAATATGGGCAACTATGTACTTATTGGTCAAGTTCAATTTCATGGGTAGATCTCACGTTTAGAATGTAAGACTCTCAGCCAATGAGGATGAGGGTCAGTGGTGGGAGGGGGCGTTTTGCGTTAGGGATTAAAGGTGCTGTCCTGCCCACAGGAGGCGCTTCCTCTCTTCGATAGTCTACTCGAAGAGTGGGACGCCCTTCTCGCGAGAATGTACAATAAACTTTGCTTTTCTCTAGAGCTCTCTCCAGCTTTTTTTTATTAAATGGTGACCCTTCACCATTTCCGTACCACACAGTTTGGGGGCTCGTCCGGGATCCTTTACTCGGTGAGTAAGTGAACTCCTGGGTGCTAGTGGGATGGCGCCCTGCCTTGATTTAGGCAGCCCGCCAGCTTCCAGGGGCTTCTCCTTGCTCCCTGACGTAGAGTGGACCCGAAGTGGAGAAACTCAGAGAAAAGCAACGGAAACTCCGCGGTGAAAATCCCAACCGGTTGGTGGAGGACAGATCAGTCAAGAAATTTGCTGCGCAGCAACCCAGAGGTAAGCGTCCTGTGAAGCCCCTTGAGTCTAGTTATAGGTTCTGGAGGGGGCTGTAGACGGTAGACAGGAAGAGAGCTAGGCCTTCCTGGGTGACTGGGTTAACTGGTGACAGTTAGCGTGTTTGGGCGTTTAGGAGTCTGTTAAACTCCTTCCAAATTCAATGGGTGTGGCCTAGTCCCAGCCAGCCCTCGCGGAGAGAAATGAGAAGAATATCAGAAAATACCGGTAGATATTCCCTTGGGAGATAAATTAAGTAATTGGAACAAACTGCCAAAATATGAGGAAAAATAAAAAGCAAGAAAAAGCGGATAAGGTATTGTTGTTTTGTTGCAGACTGGTGGTGCCAAAAGGATTAAATGGTACCTGAAAGGAAGGACCTGAGAGGATTTAATTCCATTAGCCCTTCCAGGGGCCTTTGGGCCGGGAGGAGAACTAGGTCTTTTGAAGCAGGGGTCGTTTCAGCTGACCAGAAATAGCTGTTAGTAGATCCCATTGGGGATCAGAAACCCTGTACATGGGAAAGTATGTGGGATTGAGCCAGTGAAGATGGTGGCTTCCTTCCTCTTCCTCCCACGAGTCCTGACTGCAGCAGGGCCACGTGGGCCAGGGGGGGGAAAGAAACTGCTATTTAGTGAAGTTCATTGTTTTAAATATGATAGCAAAGTAGTTTTATATTATTGGGAATTTAAAGCTGTGATTGGGATTTTAAGTTAAAACATAGGTTTTTAAAACAATGCTGGTAGCTTACTTAGGGGAGGTTGTGGTTGTATCTCCCTACTTCGATGGTATGTTTGCTAGAGGTATTGGGTAATTTGTAACTGAGCTATGCCTTAAGTGTTTGTCAGCTCTGTTGGGCATGTATTAAGTTTTATGAAATTTGGGTCAGTTACGTGCAAACATTGAAGTGTAAAGTTTAAAAATATATACATATATATTTACTTAAAGACGGGACAGGAAAGATTGATTTGTAAAAGTAATTAATAGTTTAAATGGAGCTATGATATATTGGGTCGGGAAGCTTGGTGGTGTGGGGGAAGGGTGACCACGTGGAGAGGTCCCTCCTCCCATTAAGTATAGTGGGGTTTTTTTTTTTTGTTTGTTTGTTAGTTTGTTTTTAATAACTGCACCTCCTTGCTGATTTAGATATTAATTATTTCTACTGTTTAAAGGAACAGCCTACATTTAGATAAAATCTTTTGGGACTGAAGCTAATATTTACTTGGAGTTTTGAATTCAGGTATAACTGTTTGCAGAGGTCGTTAAACTCCACCATCTGGAGGTGGGATGGTTAAAATTAGGACAGCTACCTGAAGTAAAACTGCCTTAAATCATGCCCCTGGTTTTTCCTCTTATGTTTGTAGTCAGAGCCAAGTGGTCAGTGAATTAAACAGTGCTAGGACCGCTCCCACTTTGCCTTTCTTTTTGAGACGAAGCTGGCAATCTCTGGAACCCCAATCCCAAGTTCCTGACTATAGATCTATATTCAGATGCGTTTTTCATGTCTTGCATGATCATGGTGGGGAAAGAACTTTTGACACTCAATCCCCTATTAAATATGCAGAGAAGATGAAATGAAGGGGTATTCAAGTTAGAACAATATTAAATCTAGAGGGCTGGGAGATGGCTCACAGATTCCATAGTGTTGAAACATGAGGCAATACTATTAGAAAAGAATGTTCCATAATCCAAGATCATAATTTTAATCCTGCTTCCTTTTTGTCGCCTGGAGAACAGAACTATTGCTGTATAAAACTGTATGACTATTGCTATTTTGGGAAATTTACTAGTCTGTTGTGTGTTGTGTATAATCTGATAATTTCTGTAAACGGGGGGGGGGGGAAGGGAAACTGAGATTTCAACTGGTCAGAAAATTGGGAAAAACTGATGTCTTATTTCAGTTCGGGCCTAATTGGAAACTACTTACTCTTTGCTTACCTCATCATTTTGGTTCCCTGATGAAGGACCTCGAAAATAGACATAATTTGGGTACTGAATGGAACTCTGGAAAAGGTAAAAGATTTTTTTCTTTTTTTGCACCGGACATCCAGGCTGCTTCTGGCCTGGATCGTTGTTAGAGCTCTATGCTCGGCACAATTCTTTTAAGAATTGCTGCGATTGATGAAAGGTCTCCTTTTGTCTCGCTCTCTTGTCTCTACAGATAAGGGAGAGGCTGCAAAAAGTTGAAAAAGCTCTTTACCTGTCCACTAGCTAGACACACCTGATTTTAGCAGATGCTGGGTTTGGAGAAGGCTGCAGAGACAAAAGGCCTTTACAGGGGACTCTAGCTGAAAATTTGCTAGACTATGATTGGCTAGCTTATGTTTTAACTTTGAATTATTGAGCTGACTCAGTCCTGCCTCAGTTTCCTTGCCTCTTAGTTCTGCAAAAACCCCCCCTGCCTCTATGAGAATACTTGATAAGACCTTATGTTTCAGAATAGCAGAATGTCTCTCCCATTACAAGTTAATGGGAATCTATTATCAAAACTTCTTGAATTCTCTTGTGTGTCATTAGACATTCTGTATGTGATTGTATTTGCATTGGATGTTTTTAAAAACAAACTGATTTGTATGAATAATGTTCACTTATGAAAGATCTACTTGGATATAAACTCATTGGGACAAATTCCTTATTGTTATCAACACAAGGTTATGATAAATATTTGTTTAGAATTTATGTATGGTTCTTCTAGGATGGTAAATGGGAAAAGAAATGGGTTTGTTAGAACTTCCACTGTTACCAAGGGCAGTCTACCTGCCCATTGGTCTGCTCAAACTTGTGAATTGTTGTGAATTGTATGCTTTAAATCAAGCGTTAAAATTATTGTGTGACCAAGATGGGAATATATATACTGATTCTAAATATGCCTGGGGTGTGGTGCATGTATTTGGGAGGATTTGGGAGGAAAGAGGATATGTAAACAGTAAAGGTAAAGAACTGGTTCATCATACACTAGTCAGAGAGATACTAGAAAATATTCTGACTCCTAGGAATATAGCAGTAATACATGTAAAGAGACATCAGATGGGAAATTCTTTTGAGGTAAGGGGAAATAGATTAGCAGACCGGGAGGCCAAGGGAGCCGGAGATCAGGAAATCTCTCATATAATGGCTTTGATACTTGTACTTCCCCCTAGTCTACCCTCTCCTAGTTTTACTCAGGAGGAAAAAGAGAAAGCCTCAACTCTCGGAGCAGTTGAGAACTCGGAAGGACGATGGCTCTTACCTGACGGGCAGAGAGGTACTGACCAAAGCAAGTATGAGGCAAGTCCTTCAGCAATTGCACCAGGGCAGTCATTGGGATGTCCAAAACCTGTGTGATGCTATACTGACAAGGTATGTTTCCCCCGGCCTATATACTATGGCTCAACAACTGGTGGACGGTTGTCTTGTTTGTCGAAGGACTAACAGGGCTGCCCAACGCCAGCTTCCAAAAGGGGGACGACCTCCTGGAATCAGACTATTCCAAAGCATCCAGGTGGACTTTACTGAGCTGCCACCAGTGGGTCGAGTTCTTGCTGGTCATAGTGGACCATCTGACCTCATGGGTGGAGGCATTCCCGTCAGGCCGAGCAACTGCCTCGACAGTAAGTAAGGTCTTATTAGAACAAATTATTCCTAAGTACGGAATGGTGGAGAGGATAGACTCGGATCAGGGAACACATTTTTCTGCCCAGGTATTGCAGAATCCGATTAGGGCCTTAGAAATCACTTGGGATCTCCATACCCCTTGTCATCCTCCCTCTTCTGGGAAAGTAGAAAGGATGAACCAAGAAATAAAACGGCAGTTGACTAAGTTTTCTTTAGAGACCCAACTACCTTGGACGAAATGCCTTCCTCTCGCTCTGGTTAGAATCAGGACCAAGCCACGTAGAGATATTGGGCTTTCACCTTATGAATTATTGTATGGTCATGCTTTCCAGGCTTATCCTAAGGGAGACTGGGACCCTATTTTAGAAACTAAGGATTTGTTTGTTAAGAGATATGTTAAATCATTGCTGGAACATTTGCAAGGACTTCAACAAAAAGGGCTAATAGCTCAGACTCCTCCTCTAGGTTTCCCTGTTCAAAGAATTCAGGTTGGTGATTGGGTGCTGATCCGTTCTGGAAGGACGAGAAGCTGACTCCGTGCTGGGACGGACCCTACCAAGTGATACTGACTTCAGATACTGCGATTTGCACTCAGGAACGAGGCTGGACACACCACACCAGGACAAAAGGACCTGTGGCGCCACCTTTATCAGAGTGGACAGTTGAAGACAGGGGAGACCTCCAATTACATAAGAGGAGGGGACCTCCACTGAATGGGAACACTGATTCTGAATCCAGTGCATTGTAACTGTATGACTTCTCTTTTCTTACTTTGGGTCTCTTTGCCTGTTTGTGATTTGATATATTTTCCTTTGGGAAGTTCACCTTAACTTCACGGTGTTATAATAGTTGAACGTTATGAAGCTCCCCCTTAGCGTTGGGTTTATCTATTTCCTTACGATAGCCATAGAAACTAGACCTTTACCTTCTAGAGATGAGAACCAATTTCTCCTGCTCATGCAGAATATAGGGAGGACATTTAACTTATCGAATTGTTGGATCTGTGGTGGATCCCCACAATTGAACCAATGGCCATGGATACCTGTCCCCTTAAGCCCAGCCTGGATCCTTAGCAACAGATCCCAAATTCATAATAGGACCAGTTTCTGGAATTTAGAAGAGAAACATCAGTGGTCATTGACCAAAGATAGGAAAGGGAAATACTGCTTAAATCAGACAGGACGAGGTTTGAAGCTGGGAAATAGTGTTTGTGAGTGGACCTATTCGAGAACAGACCTGAGGCCAAAGACAATTGACTGTACAAAAATGTCTAAATATTGGCGGGATACGGGGAGGAATCCTCAATTGAAGTGTGGGAAGGACTAGAAAGACTGTACCTTGGATGTTCTCCCAGAAATAGGAGAGCAGGGATATTGCTATCAACAAGTCACTACTGCTGAGTGTAATGAAGTAGAATGGGATGTATTGAGATGTATAAAAGAGAATAAGAGGAAAAGGAACATATACATTGGGTACAGTTACCAATGGGGTTGGTATAATGTCACCCCAGGGACACCCGGGCAACATGGGACTCTGTTTTCCACATTTTGGAGTACCTCTAATCTAACAGGCCAGTGGCCAGTTGCCAATTGTAGTTGGAGAAAAGAGCAAGGTTTATGAAAATGCCAGTATGACCCCTTTGTGGGGGAAGCCCCCTAGGGACGAGAGACCAACAATATTACCCTTTTACAAGGAATAGCTCAGACATATTTCCAAGGGAACAACCTGCTCTAAAGGGTCATTATTGGATCTGTGGTTTAACTGCCTATACTCATCTGCCTCTCAATTGGACAGGGAATTGTTATATTGGACTAATAAGGCCAAAAGTTTTCTTTCTTCCCGAACAGGCAAACCAATATTTAGGGATTCAGTTGTATGATAATTTGGGAAGGGAGAAACGGAGTTTAGATACCTCCATCACTTGGACTGGAGATGCAAATGGTTGGGGGGAGGCCTGGCCTCCAGAAAGAATAGTCAAAGAGTATGGGCCAGCGACCTGGGCTCAAGATGGAAGTTGGGGATATAGAACTCCAATATACATGTTGAACAGGATAATTAGGCTTCAGGCAGTTGTAGAGATTATCACCAATCAGACAGCTGAGGCACTACATCTTTTGGCTGATGAAGCTACTCAAACCAGAGAGGCTATTTTACAACATAGACTTGTGCTGGATTATTTGTTGGCTGAGGAAGGGAGAGTTTGTGCTAAACTAAATTTATCCACATGTTGTATAAAGATTGGTAACAATGGTAATCTAGTGAAAGAAATCACTAAGAACATTAGGAAGCTTGCTCATGTTCCTGTACAGACATGGACCTCACCATTCAGTACTTCTTGGTGGTCCTGGTTTGGGGAAAGCTGGTGGAAGCAGCTCCTTTGGTTTGGCCTTATAGCTCTTAGTGGTGTTATATTACTCCCTATCTGCATCCCTTGTTTGATCAGATTAATAACCAGAATTGTCCGAAATTCATTATCTGGAATGGTTAGGCTAGAGGAAAAAGCTGAGGGGTCTGTTAGATTGAGGGTATTAAAAGGACAAGGATGGGAGCCAGTAAAACAGTGGCAACAAGAACCAGAAGGAAACGAGGAATTTGATAGGGAATGTGAGGTTATGTTACAAAAATTTGAAGAGATCTCAATGTACAAATAAGAGGAGGGACTGAATGAGATAAGGTGAGATCTCTCAAGACAGTTGTGAAAATCGAGTAAGGCTTCATCTACTTCAGAATTCTAGTAGGCCTGAAGGACTTTGAAGTTCAAGTAAAGGACATTGCCTTCCCCTCCTATGCTATCTCCCTATTTCATCCAAATATGGGCAACTATGTACTTATTGGTCAAGTTCAATTTCATGGGTAGATCTCACGTTTAGAATGTAAGACTCTCAGCCAATGAGGATGAGGGTCAGTGGTGGGAGGGGGCGTTTTGCGTTAGGGATTAAAGGTGCTGTCCTGCCCACAGGAGGCGCTTCCTCTCTTCGATAGTCTACTCGAAGAGTGGGACGCCCTTCTCGCGAGAATGTACAATAAACTTTGCTTTTCTCTAGAGCTCTCTCCAGCTTTTTTTTATTAAATGGTGACCCTTCACCATTTCCGTACCACACAGTAGCTTCCATAGAGCTGCCAAAGTCATCTTCCTAGGGCTGACCATCTTGCTTCTCTACTTAAAAATCTCCATTAGTTCCTTATTGCCCTTGAGGAAAAATAACTGTTCAACCTGGAATTTGAAGTCCTCCACGACTGGATTCCAGATTTCTATTACAATATTCCTTTTTGTTCACTTTTGTTGCTGTTATTGTTCAATCCTTTCACACTTTTAGTATTTTCATACGTGTACAACTCTTCATGACCCCATTTGGAGTTTTCTTGGCAAAGATTGGAGTGATTTACTATTTCCTTTTCCAGTTCATTTTACAGATGAGGAAAACAGAGGCAGATAATTGTTAGTGACTTGCCTAGCATCACATGGCTAGTTAATATATGAAACTGGATTTTAATTTGAGCAGATGAGCCTTCCTGACACCAGGCCTGGCATTCTATCCAGCTTGCCACATTCCAAAGTGCACTACAAGGTGTTCCCCAAGCTCAGCAGACTGTCTCTCTGTGTACAAGCTTTTTACTCAGCTGTCCTCCCTCCGAATGCAACATCCCTCTGCCCTTTTAAAATCCTCAGCTCTCTTCAAGGCTCAACTCAGCTGCTACCCACTATGCAATAGGGTTATTGGTTTGTGTTTAACTCCCAGCTATCCCTACTCTTTCCCTTGCAAATTACTTTGCATTTACTTACTTGCAGATGTGTAAGCTCCTTAAAAGCAAAACCCATTTCTTTTTATTGTTTTGTTTTTATATCTTTGTATCTCCATCATCTAGAACAGTACCCAACACTATGACTTATACATGTTAATTTGAATTGCATACATAGGTTGTATGGCAATGGGCAGGTGTTATCTTTAGAATATAAATTTCTTGGTTTTGTTTTTTCTTTATATTCCAACCACTTAGCACAGAGCCTGGCATATATTAGGTTCTTTAAAAGAAAAAAGTCTTACTATACAGATTGTTATATTTAGGATTTCGAGGCCCCTTTGGTTTTGGAGGAAATTATATGAAGTAGAAATATTAATCTTAATCCTAACTCCTAAGAGAAAGGATTATTAAATAGCCAATTATAGAGGAGATCCAGGTTCCCCCTTCCTAGATCCTTATTCTCTACAACCCAGCTTCTTAAACTAGGTTTTAACTCCATATTACTGGGTGCTGGGGCCATGAAATTATGATTTATGATTTATTTATTGTTATTATTTATTATCAGTAAATGTTTGGTTTGTATTCCTATTTTGTATACTCATATACCCAGGATTGTGTGAAAATTTCTCTTAGAAAAGGGATTGGGAGTGGGAAAAGTTTAAGAAGTCCTCTAGTATAAAGCCAAACCTACATCTGAATAGCATTGCAGATAATGAGATTGGATTAACTTTTTCCTAAATCTTGTTCACATCTCACAATGGGAAATGCATAGTGTTTTACTCAGGTTTGGATGGGAATAGAGCCTTTGAATAAATTGCCCAAAGCTGGGGGTGATTTATAAGCAAATGACATAATCAGTCACATCTCCCAGTCCCTTATTAGAACTGGTCCATCTCTCACTGTATATTCATTCTCTCATCATTTGTTAACCAACTCTTTAAAGGACATATAAATGTTGAATAGCTTCCATGAGGGGTCTTTGGCATTTAAGAGTGTAACTAACACCATTTTACTAATTCTTGCTTGCATGATTAATGAAGTTATGTCTCTTCAGTTATATATCACACACCCCCACCCTGACTGAAACACCCCTTAATCCTATTCCTAACCTAAACCTAAAGTTCGTAAGACTGAGTTCAGAAAAGCCTAGGAAAAACTGAAGTGAGCACAACCAAAAGAACAATATATATATATATATATATATATATATATATATATATATTATATAATATATAGCATATATATGTATAATATATATATATATATATATGTAGTGAAAGGTAATGTCATAATCAACTGTGATGGATTTGACTCCTTTCCACAATGAAATGATTCAAGGAAATTCCAATAGTCTTGGGATGAAAAGTATCACCTGCATCCAGAGAGAACTATGGAGACTGAATGGGGATTGAAGCATAGTATTTTCACCTTTTTTTGTTGTTGTTGTTTTTGTTTTTTTCTTTCTCATGGTTTTTTCCCTTTTGATCTGATTTTTCTTATATAACAAGATAAATGTGGAAATATATTTAAAAGGAGTGTACATATTTAACCTATAACAGATTGCTTGCTGTCTTGGGAAACAGGAAGGTAAAGGAGGGAGGGAAAATAATTTGGAACATAGTGTTTTTACAAAAATCAGTGTTGAAAACTCTCTCTGTTAAGGACCACACCTAAGTATGAAAGGGCAGGTGAGTTCTCCAAAAGTCCCCATAGCTGTGAATCATAACATTCCTGAATTGCAACTCAGCCTTTACTGACACAGGTGTTGCTTGTGGATTAAGAATAAAATAAATTGGAGGCAAGAGGGAAAAGGAGAGAGATCAGAGAATGGAACTGTCTCAGTCTCCTTGTATTGTTATCATTCTCTCACATGAATTAGATCCCCAGCAGCCACTAGTAGGTGGCTCCCATAACACCCAACAGCCACTAGCAGATTGATCCCATAACATCTCTCTACATGTATTTGGAAAAATAAAATACTATTTTAAAAAAGATATTAATAACATATATATTCTGCACAGCTACCTAGCAATTGAAAAGGACTGGATATGTGATGAGGTCTTGAATGACTGTGTGTAGATAGAAACTTGAGTATTGATGAAGTTATTCCCAGGGGCAAGTAGGGGAAAAAGTTCTGATAGAGATCAGTTTAACTCCATGGTCCCACTCTCTGTGAGGGTTATGGGTGGTGTCACCTTGCTCAGAAATCCCAGTCATATCCCTGAGGCTAAATTTTCCCTGTAAGTCAGCCATCCCACTGCACTCCTTTGGATCAGTCCAGCAGGATACTCTGTCCCATAGTGTCTTTCCCCTTACTCTCCCCCCACCCTCCGCATGTGGTATCTTCCCACTATGCTTTATGGTGTCTCTCTTCTCAACCCCACTTCTCCTTATAACTAATTCTTTTAGAGTGCTAAATCCTTTTTAGGATTTGGTTTGCCAGCTAAGGGCATGCCCCAACCTGGTATTCCCTTTCTACTGGGTAATTGTGAGTTACTGCCCTTTTCCATCATTAATTATTAAAACTCTTTCCTCGCTATGTGTTCTACCACTCTATTTCATATTTACTATTCCTGATGTCTATTGTATCTCTTCATTTTGTCTGTAACTTCTTCTAAATAAAGCTACCTTTTGCCAAAGAGAATGGCTTTTGTAAATTCACACCTGGTGCCATAGCATTTGCTAAATCAGCCATATGATATGGGACCAGAAAATATGAAAATTTTGGGTACAGGTCCTAGCTTTTCACATCGATGAGCAATCTACCTCTTAGATCCTCAGTTTCCTGATTTGTAAAATAGAGATAAAAGCTTGGCTGATCAATTTTTTTTTTTTTTTTTTTTTTTTTTTTTTGCTGAGGAGACAATTGGGGTCACACAGCTAGGAAGTGTTAAGTGTCTGAGATAAAATTTGGACTCAGGTCCTCCTGGTTTCAGGGATGGTGCTCTAACCACTGCACCACCTAGCTGCTTTCCCTCATTCCCCATCAATATTAATAATACATCAATAAAAAAAATTATTAAGTTTTTACTAATTTCTGGCAAAAATGAGAATCCCTTTTACCAAAGAGCTTTTGATTCAGTCAAAGGAGACATGAAGATGTGTATATTCACACTGGAAACAGAATAGACACCAGATAGTTCTGGGACCCTGCACTAGCAGCAGTAAGGGTGGGGAAAGATGTAGAAGTGTCCCTAGAAGTGACTCTTGAAGGAAATAAGGACTTCTAAGAGACAGGAGGTAAAGAGGGAGTATATGTATGCAAAGGTATCGAGACAAAGTGTTGTATATGGCTAAGTCTAATTTAGCTAAATCATAGAATGCACAAAGGGGAGTACTGTGTAAATAAGGGTGGGAAAAGCAGGTTGGAGCCTTTAAGTACCATCTGATCCTAGAGGTAAAAGGAAACTACCAATATTTACTGACAAAGGCAGAATTACTTTGGCATCTATAGATAGAAGAGAGGAGAGGCATAAGGCAAGGAGACTAATTAGTAAACAAATGCAATATTCCAGGCAAGAGAGGAGAAGAGCTCAAAAGGGAAAGATGCTAGAGATATAGAAATAAAAGAAGATTCAACAACAGATCTGTCAAGCCAGAATGAGGGCTTGAGGACAAGATCAAGCTGTGTGATAATGAGTCACTTAACTCTGTTTGCCTCAGTTTGCTCATTTCTAAAACAAGCTGGAGAAGAAAATGGCATCTTTGCCAAGAAAACCCCAAATGTGCTCACGAAGACTTGGACACGGCTGAAATGACTAGTTCATAAAGCTATTGAGCAGAAACATACTTAGTAAACCACAAAGTGCTATATAAATAGAAATTATCGTGTGTGTGTGTGTGTGTGTGTGTGTGTGTGTGTGTGTGTGTGTGTGTGTACAAATAGAGAGAGACAGGGGGAGATATTCCCATATACCATATATAGGTATGGGTGTATATGTGCATATGTATATATACATATACACACACCCACACACTGTGCTGAAGGATCTTAAATCCAGTTAATACTAATGAACTATTCCCAAATAATATGATCATCTATAACTAATTTCTTAATGATGTAATAAATACTATATGCCATAGAAGGGTGAAGAGATCAATAAAGACTTCATGGAGAAGGTAGGACAAAGGTTTCATTCAAAATGTATTCAATCAGTCATTCATTCATTCAACAATCGATCAATCAATAAACATTTATTAAACATTTACTATGTGCCAGGCATTGTGCTAAGTGCCAGGGATACAAAAAGAGGCAAATGATAGTCCTTCTCTTCAAGGAGCTTATACTTTAATGGAGAAGACAACAGGCAAACAAATATTTACTATGTATTGAATAAAAATCCCATCACATCCCAGCATGGACACAGAATAGCAATATTTTGGAGGATGAAAGATACTATGGCCACAAAATCCTCCTCTAATGCTTTCTTGGGATATGGAATAGACTCTGGGTTTTCAAAGGCTATACTAGTAGAGTGAACACTTTGACAACTCTTTGTTTTGCTAATAACATAAAGTGAGGTGCAGATGTTTGTCACTATAACTGAGGGAGGAGTTCAGAGTTCAGGTAGAAGAGAATTCCCCCTGAAAGTCAGGAGGACCTGAGTTCAAATCTGGTTTCAGACACTTAACAGTCCCTAGCTGTGTGACCCTGGGCAAGTCACTTAACCCCAATTCCCGGAGGGGGGGGGGAAACAATAGCTACTTGTCTATATGTCTGTGTTCTAGAGGCGTTGTTTGGATAGTATGATCAAGAAAGGCTCCTCCGTGAAATGAATAGAGAATTGGTCTCAGAGTCAAGTATTGAAGACCATGATTAAGTATGGACCCAGAAACCTATAAAAAAGTTAAAGGGGCCTGCATCTTAGGGGCAGCTCCATCCTCCAAAGCCCCTTTGTGAATCCCAGCACACTAGAGAAACTAAAGGAATGTTTTGTTATACAATTTTTATTTTACTCTTTGAATAGAGCTGATAGGCTCAGGGAAAGACCGAAATAACATAGAGAAATTAGATACTCACTGGAGGTCATAAAACAAATTTACTGACGCAGATGTTGTTTGCAAAAGAATTTATATTTTTCTGTAAGCAATAATAACCTTGCTGTGCTTAGAAAATACACATTCTGTATAGGAAATGAAATAAATCAGAGATAACAGGTTGGAAGCCAGAGAATGCAACTGCCTTTCAGTCTCCTGGTATCATTATCATCCTCTCACATGACACAATCTATTCTGCTGGTTAGAATTAGATCCCCAGCAGCCACTAGCAGATGGTTCCCATGACAAAGAAGGGTTCAAATTTTGCCTCAGATCTGTACTACAAGCCTCTCAATGCCCTAGGCAACTCTTTAAGATAAGTTGGGAGGAGAAAAAAAAAGTTCTTTCACCTGGGATTTCTCTGTATCACTGAAACACTATGATAAGTGAAAAAATAACCCTTAGAATTGGCTCATTATTACAAAGACCTTAACCAGAAACTAAAGATGGCTGATTAATTGGGCTCTTATTAAAAAATTAAGAATGGGAGGCTGACGAAACTGTTTTAGGGAAACTGCAGGATACTTTTAATGATCCCAAGTTTTTCCCTGTAGCAAAATGTTTTCCCAAGGATGAAATACAGCTGAGTCATAGAATGTGACAGGATTAAGTTGAGGTTATTCCAAGGGTATTGAAGAGACGTGTATTGAGGAACATTTTAGTAATGAAGGATTGTATAGAAGAAGCAGAGATAAGGATATCACCAAAGAAGCATTCCACTAGAAAAGGAGGTGAACCAATCATAGTGTGAAAGTGAAGCATAGGATAGATAGGCTCCCTGAAATGTCGAGAGATATAGAGGAAGACACTCAGCATATCTGGTGAATTTATGAAAGGATCCTCTGCTTATGAAGGATTTCCAAAAAGATCTGGACAAAAGTTTCACAGATCATGAAGGTAGGGAAAGGCTGTTAGCTGCTTATTGTTAGAGGAATTATCCATACCAATAAGATCAAAGATCCGGCAAAGAATCAGATGATGTGAGATGCCCTGTGCTATGGGGAATATAAAAATTAAATAAAATATGTCCCTACTCTCATAGAATTTACAGATTAATAAAGAAAGTGAAGATATGCACACAATCGAACACAAAGTAGCATATGAGTGTGATAGAAATTGAAGAGCTAAGAGACCAAATGCTGAAATAATAGGGAGCAGAGATAGAAAGGTAGGTATGAGAACTGTAAGGGAGCTAGGATGTGAAAGGCTGGGTAAAGCAGAGTGGACGAAAGAAGATTCCTTTAAGTTAAGGGGACAATATAGTTGCAGTAATACTAGATCATTAGTATGTGTGTAACACTTTATGGGCAATATACAAAGGATATCAACGTTAGAAGATAAGAGAGGTTCCATTCCTCTGCATTTAACAGATAAAGACTTAGATCACAAAGCTAGTAAGCTGCAGAAACAAGACTAGAACCCAGATATTATACCATGGAAGGGTTTTCCCTCAGTGTTCATTGGCCCCTCTTATAGATTTGATGGGGTACAGAAAGGAAGGGAATAATCATTTTATAGTTGGGGAATTTAAGCCAAATAGGGGTTCAATGACTTGCCCACAGCTAAGCAACTTTCTGAAGCCGAATTTGAACTCAGGGCTTCGTGATTCCAGCACCCTATCCATTTTGCCACCTAGGTATCATTTTACTTCAAAGCTTGTAGGTATGTTCAAAGAGAAGTAGCACATCTGGTGTATAAAGACTCACTGAGGTCTTATCAAGACTGCTCCTCCACCTTCTATGTCCACCGGACATTTAATTCTTACTTGTGGCTCCAGAAGCCATAACATGTACAGTAGCAAAAACCATCTCAACAAATGAGCCAAATGGGCCTCAAATCGATTGGCTAGTTAGAGGGATATTCATCCCCAAAATGTGAAGACCTTCCCCCAGTGGAAGGGGCAGATGAGAGAACTTTATTCCAAGGGAACAGAAGTAGGCACTGCAAAGCACTTAGAGGTTGGTCACTTGAAGGCACCAAGGTCAACTATTACATCCTGGGCCATTACCAATCCTTTTAATTTTTGTCTTGCCATTGAACTTCAATGTCTCTGGAAGAGTGAGGCTGATGACTGCATGTAATTCTGCCTCATTTAAATCCAATTCACATGCAAGTCAGGGCATTACCCATCATCCACTATTTTACTCTTTTACTTACTATTTTATTATCTCCATCTCAAATGTCCAAAGGGAGTATTTGCACCTGACCTGTGGTAGAGCCTTCTGAGCTCACTCATAGTGGACTGATCAGCCACAATTGAACATATTGTACCTTAACTCCAACATCATGATGTCACTGATCCTCTTCAAGTAAGAAAAATAAACAATATTTGATTAGAAGGGAATATTATAGATATCTAGTCTAGTGAAACTTTTGGTTTCAGGATTCCTTCATACTTTATTTTTTAAATTAATAAATATATTTTTAATACACATTGCTTTATGAATTATGCTAGGAGAGAAAAATCAGAACAAAAGGGAAAAACCAGGGGAGAAAGAAAAAAAAGTAAACATAGCCTGTGTTGATTTCCATTCAATCTCCATAGTACTTCTTGTGGATGCAGATGGCATTTTCTACCCAGTCTATTGGGATTATGTTGGATCACTTATATATTATACATATTATTTACTTCAACAACCTCAACAACAGTACTATCTATATTATGATGATCAATTCTGATGGACGAGGCTCTCTTCAACAATGAGATGAACCAAATGAGTTCCATTTGTTCAATAATGAAGAGAACCAGCTATACCCAGTGAAAGAACTATGGGAAATGAGTATGAACCCCTACATAGCATTTCCACTCCTTCTGTTTTTGTCCACTTGCATTTTTTATTTCCTTCTCAGATAATTTTTACCTTATGTCTTAGTCTGATTTTTCTTGTGCAACAAAATAACTGTATGGATATGTAAATATATATTGTATTTAATGGTTGGATCATTTCACAACTCCACCAACAATGTATTAGCAGGACCTCTTTATAGTCATAAAAATAATTGAGGTCTCTAAAAAAACTCTATAAAAAACAATAAGCAGGATGATTTTGGAATGACCTGGAGACCCAATGCTAAGTGAAGTGAGTAGAACCAAAAGAACATTGTACACAGAAACAATAAGATTATGTGATGATCAACTCTGATGTATGTGGCTCTTTTCAACAAAGAGGTGATTCAAGCAATTCCAATAGACTTTTGATGGAGAGAGACAGCTGCATCCAAAGAGAGCCCTGTGGGAACTGAGGGTGGATCACAAGATAGCATTATCACCATTTTTGTTGTTTGCTTGCTTTTTTTTTCCTTTTCTCATTTTTTGATCTGATTTTTCTTATGCAGCATGATAAATGTGGAAATATGTATCGTGGAATTGCATGTGTTTAACATATATTGAATTACTGAATAGGGAAGGGGAGGGAGGAAAAATTTGAAGTATAAGGTTTTGCAAGGGTGAATGTTGTAAACTATTCTTGCATATATTTTGACAATAAAAAGCTATTATTAAAAAAAAAAAAGTACTGAAGTCTCCTAAAAGAATTTTTGTCTATGTGAGTAATATCTATTGATATTTACCAAATTAGACATTAAAATATCTTAGCATTATTATGAAAGTATGAAAAGAGTTTTGACCACATGGACCCCCTGAAAGGGTCTTGGGGCTCCCAAACATTGTCCATTAATCTAGTCCAATTCCCTCATTATATAAATAATGAAAAGAGGTAGTGAAAGAGAAAACAACTTGTCTAGCATCATTGACCTTGTACAAAGCAGAACTGAAATTTAATCCCAGTCTCCTGACTGCCAGCTTGGTACTCCTTCCATTACATCATGCCTTCTTCCTCTGTTTCCCCCACAGTTGCATCATCCAGAAATGATACTTTTCAATCCATATGGGTCTATGTTTCAAGGCTAAACTATATGATAGAGACTATGTGCTGCACAATTCAGAAGGAAAAAGATGTCAGTTAAGGCTGAAACTACAGGGTAGACTTTAGGGAAGAGGTGAGGTTTAAACTTCTACTATGTGTAAAACTTTTTCACAGGCCCTTAAATATAGTAGACAGAAGGACTTTTGTTTCATTTAGTTTGTTGATGAATGGTCAAATAGTTGGGACTGGGCTTTGAAAACCAGTCAGAAGAGATAAAACATGAACATGCTAACATATATAGTAGGAAAACATGGTAGATTCTTTCAGTGTGATATTTCACATTTTCTTCTATTTTTTCATTATTTTGTTTTATTGCTTCTTGATGTCTCATGGAGTCATTAATTTCTACTTGCCCAATTCTAATTTTTAAGGATTTATTTTCTTCAGTGAATTTTTGAATTTCTCCATTTTTTATGCTTTCTTGACCAAACTATTAACTTTTTTCATGATTCTTGTGCATCACTCATTTCTTTTCCCAATTTTTCTTCTACCTCTCTTATTAATTTTTAAAATCCTTTTTTGAGCTCTTCTAGAATTCTTTTTTGGGGTCTGAAACCAATTTACATTTTTCTTTGAGCTTTACCTTGGTCATTTTGACATTGTCCTATTTCTGAGTTTGGGTTTTGAACTTCCCTATCATCATAGTAACTTTCTATGGTCAAGTTCTTTTGTTTTTTTCTTTTGCTCATTTTCTAACTATTTTCATGATTTTTAACATAAAGTTGTTAAAGTTGGGCTCTGCTCCAGAGGCATAAGAAGCACTATTCCAACCTTCAGGTTTTTCATGGTGCTGTTTTCAGAGCTAACTCGGAATCTGGAAGCTTTCAGTCCTTCCAAGGTGATATGATCTAAAGAGAGTTATGGTCACTGTTCTCCTGACCATAGTCTGGTCTTTGAGCAACCATAAGCATTTTTTTTACATCCTGGGAACTATGCCCAGGATTCCCATTCTCCTGTGGTCACAAGCTTTAAAAGTGTGCTAGTGTTCCTTCTTACCATGAGTCTATGATCTGGGCCTGTGCCTGGATTCCCAAATGGGTAATACAGCAGAGTCCTACATTCAGAGACAACAAAATGTCCCTGTAATAGCCTTCTAACCAGTTGTTTGGCCCCCTTACCATCTGTGGGCTGAGAGCAACAGAAGTTGCTGTTGTTGATAGAGTTGCTTCTAAGCCCCATGCTGACTTACTGGGACATAGCCTTAATGCAGGCTTATCTAGGTACTATCTGTGATAGATTGAGCTTTATTCTTACCCCAATGAATAGACCTTTCCTGTCAACCCAAGCTGTTTTGGTCTAGAAAATTGTTTCTTCTCATCCTTTAATTGGCTCTGCTGCTCTGGAATTCATTTTGAGGCATTATTTTAGAATTGTTTGGATGGAAATTTGGAAGAGCTAAGTTAAATTCCTTCTTTTTCTCTACCATCTTGGCTTTGCTCCTCCACTCTCATAGTAGACTCTTAAACAGGAACATAATGTGGTTTAAGATTAATTCAAAAAGATCGAGACAGGAGGATCAGGCTAGAAACAGGGAGACCATCTAGTAGCCAATTGCACCAATGTAACTATAGACTATGGCAACAGGACCAGGACTTGGGGATAGAGGGAGGGAGAGGAAAAGAGGATTAGACTGGAATGAAAAGTATGGATTTAAGAAAGAAATTTAAAGAAAACACTGGTGGAAATTTTGTTTATTTGTTTTTTGACAAGATATGAGTCAAAGATGACTCTTAAATTATCAACTTGGCAGACTAGAATAACAATGATGTCAGTTATAAAGAAAAACTAGGGGTGAGTAAGGACAAAGGAAAAAGGAAATGAGTTGACAACCGAAGCCAGAAATGAGTTATCTGAGAGCAGAGGGCTACTGAGAGCATCTTGTGAAAAACTCATATTCAGGGGACAAGAGGGAGAAGACCAGTCATTGGAAGAAAGAGAGGAGGAGGAGGAGAATCAAGAATGTGTCTATAGTATCATGGAAACTTATAAAGGCTTTGAGTTTTACAAAATAAGTAAACTGTATGTCTTATCCTCCCAACCTGTCAACCTTGAGTGGGGAAAACTTGAAAGAAAGATTCAGAAAGAATTTAAAAATGTATTGAAAAATGTCTGCAGAGGAATACAGAGAGGTTTGGAGAGACTTACATCAACTGATGCTGAGTGAAATGAATAGAACCAGAAGATCGCTGTATACTTCAATGTTGTATGAAGATATATTCTGATGAAGGTGGATAACTTCAACATAAAGAAGATCCAACTCACTTCCAGTTGATCAATGATGGACAGAAATAACTATGCCCAGAGAAGGAACACTGGGAACTGAATGTAAATTGTTAGCACTACTGTCTATCTACCCAGGTTACTTATACCTTCGGAATCTAATACTTAATGTGCAACAAGAAAATGGGATTTACACACATATATTGTATCTAGGTTATATTGTAACATATGTAAAATGTATGGGATTGCCTGTCATCGGGGGGAGAGAGTAGAGGGAGGGGGGGATAATTTGGAAAAAATGAATACAAGGGATAATATTATAAAAAAAATTACTCATGCATACATAATGTCCAAAAAAATTTATAAATAAAATTAAAAAGAAAAAAGAAAAATGTCTGCAAATCTGATGAGAGTCGGGGTTGTGCTCAGATGTCCAGAGTCCTTGGAACCCAAGGCCATGTGAAATGTGAGATGGGACATCAGATTCTAATTTTTCTTTTTCTTTTGACTAGCTGTGGGACTATGGGCAACTCAGTCCAATTCAACAAGCATTTATTAAACATCTACTATGTACAAGTCATTATACTAAGTGCCAGGGATAGAAAGAAAAGCTTGAAATAATCCCCTCCCTCAGGGAACTTCGGTAAGAGAGGCTCCAGACTTTAGCAGGAAGCCTCTTGGAACCCTTGGCTGCCTTTAAAGCTGTGTCCTTAGCTCCATATCTGTCACTCCCAGCTGCTTGGGCTTCATCCCCACCCCAAATTTGTACACAGTATATATTTATATGTATATATGTCTCTTCACAATGCAATATAAACCCCTTAAGAGCAGAGACTGTTTTGTTTTTGTCTCTGAAGCCCTAGTGATGGGGTGAACAGACCCCAATGAACGGCCATGTCCCTGGTAGCAACCCAGTGTCTATGTCAACCCCTGAGCTTATTTGGGATAAACATTTCTTATTTACCAATTGAATTTCAGAGGTAAGCAACTATAGTATTTAGTGTACCTTGCTTTGAGTCCTTTCCTATAAAATGGCCGGTCTTTCCCCTTGTAAATTGTGAGTTCCACTAAGGAACTTAGTCTGCCATAAGGTGTCATCATATAGCTTTTGCCCCTCTCAACTCAATGATCTGAGCCTATGAATTCTTTCTGGATGACTTCCTATTGATTCTTAGTTTTGGGGTTTCCTCATCAATAGGAAGTCATCCAGACTCTGCCTCAGGGACTCTGCCCCACCCCAAACACAGTTTCCTCCTTACCTAAAAACCCATTGAACTCTATTCAAATTCTAACCCTTGTGTTCTTTGGATGTCTTGGGAATAATGCCTGGTTACAGGGTTTCAGAGTTACAGACATTCTATAACTGGGGAAGATTTGGGGAGAGAATAAGTCTGGGAAGACACATTCTCAGAAAGAAGCCGATGGCTCCCTTTGTCCATAAAAGGATGGTCTTCTCTAAATCTCTACACTACTCCCTCTGTCTCGCTACTGAAGCACTGGATGCCTCATCAGCATTTTTCTTTACTGGATTCCTCCTGTCCATAAGATGCCTTCCCTGGAGTCCTTCTCTTTGGGCAACCCTATTTTATTTCTTTATTTTACTTTTCTCTATGGTATCTACATTTCAGAGGAAAGACCTGATTATGAATGAATTTCAGGCACTTTGAACATCTGGAGAGGGAAATATTCTTGTCTGGGGAATTTCACATTCATGAGTCAAATCATTTAGGACCATTAAACCCTGTCCTAAAATTGCTCTTTTTAAATTATTACTTATTATTGTTGTTGTTTGTCTTTCTCCAATGTGAATTGCTTTTAAGTGAGGCAGAGTTGCACAAAATTGTCAGCCCTTACTCTCTCTAAGCAAAAATGGCTTTGGACCACAGTCTTCCAGGAATTTTGCTATTCTAGAGTCCTGTTTCTGGCAGGCTTCCCAGGCTCCAAGATGGAGGAAAAAGAAAAAGCCATTGTTAGTCTTAGCACAGAGCTTGGAACAAAATCAGCACTTCATAAATGCTCTATTTTTCCCTCCCTCTTTCTACCTATCTCTTTCTCTCTGTCTCTTCCTCCCTCCCTTCTCCTTTCTCTCTCTGTCTCTCTGTTTCTCTCTTTGTATGTGTGTCTGTCTCTGTCTCTGTCTGTCTCTTTGTCTTTGTCTCTGTGTTCTGGGCCCAGAAAAGACAAGAGTGAGCTGGGTTACCTTTGGAAAAACTGTGCAATGGCTTTTAATGATTCCAAGCTTTCCCCAAGGGGAAAAAAGTGGGTTTTTTTGGCAACAATATTCTTCCTAGACAGCCATGGTTCATTCCCTCCTGGCCATTTGACTGCTGGACGTCAGCACTCTGACTCAGCTGCCTTCTGATGCTGGAACCTGCCTCAGAGCCAGGACTTCCCCCTCCCCACCCCACTCGGTCTCTCTGCCATCCTGCTTCCTTCTCCCATTGGCAAGTTTGTACAGAGGCATCCACTTAGGAGCCAAACCAAGGGGGACTGTGCTTCAGACACCCCAAACTTCACCACCACCTACCTCAAACCCTTTTAGCTCCATTTTATAAAGTGTCTTTCCCCACTTCCAGTAAGCTTCTCAAAGGCAGAGGCTTTCTTTGTAATCCCAATGCCAGGTATACAGTAAGTGCTTAAAAATGCTTACAATCTGTTGCCTGCCCGCCTTCCAGTGATGCTACATGGAGAGTCGGAGCACTCCATCGTCCAAAGAATTTAAAGGAAAAATTACCCAGAGTTCAGCAGAAGGTCATATGTGGTTGGAAGCTGTGACATGTTCCAACCAAGAATCTCGCAATAGGTGAAACATGAAGGATGTCATCAGATACACCTGTAGGATGGAGAAAAAAGGTGGGCTGGTCATGTGACAACAACGAGGAACAATCTACAGGCAGCCCTAATGCTCTGTTCCTATTATACAGGATTGAGAGAATATAAAAGGAACGCTTTCAGTACTCTGGGTAGGCCATCTGTACAGGAGTCATGAGCAAGAGTCACCCAGTCAGTCAGCTAACATTTAGTCAAGAATAAGTAGCGAGGTATGCCATTTGGGGGAACATTACAGCAGATGAGGGCACAGAACCACTGAAGAGCCAAAGCATTTAAAGTTCACAAAGCACTTTCTTCACAATAACTTGGATTATTATCCCCATTTTACAGAAGGAAAAGCTGAGGTTCAAAGAGATTCACTGACTTTCAAGTTGACTCAGACTCCTAGATTCTAGGCATCTACTATACTAACTTAAGGCTCACTTACTGAATGACAGAATGAATAACAGTTCAGAAAAGGGACAGTCATTGTAAGGTAGAAAGGGCTTCAGAAACTACCTGGCTCTCATGGGGCTGGTTTTGGGTTTATTTTGATTTTTTAAAATAGAATATTAGAAGAAAAATAGAGTCACCATCCAATTTACAGGTGACGAAACTGAGATTGTAAGGGTAGTCAATGGCCAGCTAATCTATTTGGGCTAGAACCCAGGTCTCCTGCCATGCTGTCTGGCACTCTTTCACGATTTTCCCACACTTATGGAACCCCCTTATTTTCCAATTCTTTGAACCAGAAGCTTCTTCAGGTTAAAGGATTCAGATTCAGAGGCAGCCCATTCTATTTTGAGACATTTTTCCTTCTTTGCAGCTGAAATCTCTCTCTCTGTCTTTCTTTCTGTCTCTCTGTCTTTCTCTTTCTTTTTCTCTCTGTCTTTCTCTCTTTCTGTCTCTCTCTGTCTTTCTGTAGGAGTGAGACCCATTGGTTAGTCTGACTTCTACCTTACACCCAAACAAAACAAGCTTAAATCTTTATCTATATGTCAAAGATGTGTGATGTCTTTAAAGTAATTATTCCCTATACCTAATCTTGGATATGCATTCCTCTTTCTTCTAGCATATTTTAATTTTTTTTCAATGATCAAAAATCTATTTTTCTGCTCCCAACTTCATTCCTGTTTATAACAGATGTGCACAATTAAGAAATGAAGTCCTGCTTTGAGCATATCCAAAAATTTTACGTATCATTCTGTACCCTGTATCCATCCCCAGATGGAGAGCCATATTTCACTCTGCAATCATGAGTCACTACATTGATCAGAGTTCTCAAGACTTTCAAAATTGTTTGCTTTAACAAAGTGATTGTTTTTGTGTAAATTGTTCTCTTGGTTCTTCTCATTTCCCTCTGCATCAGTCTATATAAATCCTCCCAGGTTTCTCTGAAATGTGCCCTTCTTCTTATAGCGCAATATCTTTCAAATATATTCACCTGCCGTAATTTACTCAGCCATTCCCCAATTCATGGGTACCCAGAGCTTCCTGTTCTTTGTACTATAAAAAGTGTTGCTATCAATATTTTTCTAAAATGGATCTTTTGCCTTTGGTATAGGTTCTTAAGTTCGGGAGAGTTTCCAGAAGGTCAGAAGCATTAATTGGCTTGCCTCATGGTCATTGGAACCTAAAATTTCGAGATCCACTACACTGCCTCTCTCTCTCTCTTCCACACTGAAGTCAGCCAGCTTGTCTCTAACTTTTTCTGCCCTCTCCCCCATCTCAAACCAAGTATCTCTCTTCCGTGAAGAACATTGTAGAGCTGCCCTCACTAATGAGATTAACAAAAGACAAAGGGCTGGGATTTTAGAAGCTTTCTATTGCTCACATTGGGTGGTTTTTTTGTTTAATTATTGGCAAGATAATGGAATTAAATGGTCACAGAAACAGGGTCAAGTGTCTAAGCTGCATTTGAACTCAAGTCCTCTTGACTCCAGGGCTGGTGCTCTATCCACTGTACTGCCTAGTTGTTCCCACCATAATTTTCAAATTGTTTCCAGTCCCATTGTCCAGGGTCACATTGGGGGAGGGACACAACATAACCACAGGAAAGTCAGAAATAGTTCTCTGCTTTGGGAAGTAGGCAACTAGAGAGTAACCGAATGTATCTCAAGATTAAATTGGGTTTACTTTGGGAGATCGAGGTTCCTCCTTCAAATCCCATTCCTCATCAACCACAAAAGCACCTAAAAGAAAGTACCTGCTCTTCCTGACCACTCACCTTCAGCCCAACTTTAGCATAAATTCTGAACCCAGAGTAGGTAACCTGGAAGCAACACATTTAAGAGTTTAACTTCAATTCCCTGGACCTCAGTTTCTTTCTAATTTATAAGGGGGGGGGGGAGGAGACAATCACAGAATTTCAGTGGGAAAAGTTTTTAAAGGCCTTCTAGCCCACCTGATAACTAAACTTTAATCCAAGTACTGCCTACCGGACAAGTGGCCACCTCATTTAGGCTTAAAGGTTTCTGGGGTGGGGAAATATCCACCACTTGAGCAATCTATTCTATTATCTATTCTATTCTATTTTGAGTATTCTTTTTTTTGGAGGCAAGAGGGAGGCACACAGCTAGTAAGGGTTAAGTGCCTAAGACTGGATTTGAACTCAGATCCTGTGCTATACCCACGACATTATCTAGCTGCCCCACTTTGGAGTATTCTTATTAAGAAAATAGATCTACAGCTGGAGGAATCTCAGAGGTGACTTAGTCCAACACTTAGACTTTATAGTTGAGAAATTGAGGTCCATAAAGGTTAAGTGATTTGCCCAAGATCACATAGCTTGGTAGTAGAATCAAGTTTTGAACACTGATTGTCTTACTCCAAATACATTTTTCTATTAGGAAGCTCTTCTTTAGGGGAATCTAATATTTATTTCTTTGCCATTGACATATTTGGCATTCCTTCCTCTCTAGGATATTTTCCACACTAGAATTCTCGGATCTAATCCCCATTTCTTGGATTGGCTGCCACCCCCAGTTTCTAGGGTCAGTCTGTATTGCTAAAGCTATAGTCCATAAGATCCCATCTGTGGTCTTCCACTTAGTCAACCGATAGATAGAATTAGCTCAAAGCAAAGACATTTCCTAAGATGATATAATAAGACTTGTTACCAAAAAGTCCCCCTACAATCTTGGAGTTCCCTCTTAAACAGTCACAGAAAGAGTCCATGGGAAGGGGAGAGACAAAGAGTACAATGGTAGTGAGGCACACGCGTGCAGCCAAGACAGCCCTTCCCTATTACAAGCACATCCTTTCTATTCTAAAAAGATCTTCAGACATCGCTCCCTAAGGTGCAGTGTCTTTGCTTGGAGGGTCACTCAGCTGGGCTCCCCAGGTCACTGCCACTCCACAGATTGACTATCTGTTGGCAGATCCTCTTGAGTCTTTCTCCTACTTTTAGGGATCCTAAAAGCAGCGTTCTATCTTTCTGAATCTATTTCTGTCCACAGAGATTCTCTGCTCTCTGTGGGTTGCCTTGATTTCCTACTGGGCTCAGAAGTCTCACTCTACAAAGTCACTCCTGACCTGCACTGGCTATATAACTTAGTAAAACTAGCTTTTTAAAAGGGAACAGTGACATTAGTTGCCATGACAACTATGTCAGCCTTCTAATTTCATCATGAAGAAATTCACACTTCATTCTTCCTTCAAGGGGAAGTTAACCCTTATTAACATATAAATACTTTATCATTTCTGTTATATCTCTTCACTTTCTATAATTACATCCCTCTTATATTTATACTTAATTTGTACTTTGTTATCATAGGTTGGGGGATCCACTAAGTCAGAGACCAGCTTCTCCGACTTAGATACTCATCCTTCTAGTTTTGCCTTCAAGAGAAAAGGAGCAAATACAACATATGTAATCTCACAGGAAAACTACTCTCTCTCTTTTTTTTAAATTTTATAATTATAACTTTTTTTTTGACAGTACATATGCATGGGTAATTTTTACAACACTATCCCTTGCACTCCCTTCTGTCCTGATTTTTCTCTTCCCTCCCTCCACCCCCTCCTCTAGATGTCAGACAGTCCAATACTTGTTAAATATGTTATAGTATATCCTAGATACAATATATGTGTGCAGAACCGAATTTCTTGTTGCACAGGAAGAATTGGATTCAGAAGGTAAAAATAACCTGGGAAGAAAAACAAAAATGCAAACAGTTTACACTCATTTCCCCGTGTTCCTTCTCTGGGTGTAGCTGATTCTGTCCATCATTGATCAATTGGAATTGGATTAGCTTTTCTCTATGTTGAAGATATCTACTTCCATCAGAATACATCGTTGTTGAAGTGTACAGCTATCTTCTGGTTCTGCTCGTTTCACTCAGCATAAGTTCATGCAAGTCCCTCCAAGCTTCTCTGTATTCACCTTGTTGGTTATTTCTTACAGAACAATAATATTCCATAACATTCATATACCACAATTTATTTAGCCATTCTCCAATTGATGGGCATCCGTTCATTTTCCAGTTTCTAGCCACTACAAAAAAGAGCTGCCACAAACATTCTTGCACATACAGGTCCCTTTCCCTTCTTCAATATTTCTTTGGGATATAAGTCCAATAGTAGCACTGCTGGGTCAAAGTTTTGATAATTTTGGGGGCATAATTCCAGATTGCTCTCCAGAATGGTCGGATTCTTTCACAACTCCACCAACAATGCATCAGTGTCCCAGTTTTCCCACATCCCCTCTAACATTCATCATTATTTTTTCCTGTCATCTTAGCCAGTCTAACAGATGTGTAGTGATATCTCAGAGTTGTCTTAATTTGCATTTCTCTGATCAGTAGTGATTTGGAACACTCTTTCATATGAGTGGAAATAGTTTTAATTTCATCATCTAAAAATTGTTCATATCCTTTGACCATTTATCAATTGGAGAGTGGTTTGATTTCTTACAAATTAAAGTCAATTCTCTGTATATTTTGGAGATGAGACCTTTATCAGAACCTTTAACTGTAAAAATGTTTTCCCAGTTTGTTGCTTCCCTTCTAATCTTGTTTGCATTAGTTTTGTTTGTACAGAAACTTTTTAATTAGATGTAATCAAAATTTTCTATTTTGTGATCAATAATGATCTCTAGTTCTTCTTTGGTCACAAATTCCTTCCTCCTCCACAAGTCTTGAGAGGTAGACTATCCTCTGTTCCTCTAATTTATTTATGATCTCATTCTTTATGCCTAAATCATGGACCCATTTTGACCTTATCTTGGTATATGGTGTTAAGTGTGGGTCCATGCCTAGTTTCTGCCATACAAATTTCCAGTTAGGAAAACTACTCTTTCAAATACTTCAAGACAACTATCATGACTCAATACTACCCAGTAGTGTTGCTTTTAAGGCATTTCCTAGAGGCTTTTATCAAATTGCCACACCCTCTGGTTATTTTAATATCCTTCCTCAATGAAGTGCCTAGAATAAAATACAGTATTCTAAATCTGGGTGATCAGGGAAGAGTCATCATTTCCAGTTCTTATGCTTCAGATTTTTCTTCAGATAAAATGCTCTCTAGTTAGGTTTCTCATAGCTTGTTTTTATAGAATAGTTGTGTTTTTAACCCACGGGTTTATCTCTATTAAACTTCTTCTTTAGTAGATAATCTCAACATTCTACCACAATTTTTTTTTTAGATTTTAACTGACATTCAACATATTAACAATTCATCTTGGGGGGGGGGGGGCAGCTAGATGGTGCAGTGGATAGAGCACCAGCCTTGAATTCAGGAGGACCTGAGCTCAAATCTGGTCTCAGACACTTAACACTTCCTAGCTGTGTGACCCTGGACAAGTCAACCCCAGCCTCAGGAAAAAAAAACAAAAAAAAAAACAATTCATCTCTTTTTGCATCATCTCCAAATCCAATTAATATATTGCTATGCCTTTATTCTTATTACTTATAAAAAATGTTAAATGGCTCAGAGTCAAGACCCGATGCCTTGGGAAATTTCCAAGTTACTATTGAATATTTGATGGCTATGTTTTGACTTTATCTTTTTTTAAAAGAAGTTGTTTTTTTTTAAGCTTATACATTTACATTCATTTTTTTTAAAAACATATTTCCATAGGAGTCATGTTGACAGAGAAAAATCAGAACAAAAGGGAAAAAACACAAAAAAAGAAAAGGAAAGGAAAAAAAAGGTGAAAATAGTGTGTTTTGATCTTCATTCAGGCTCCATAATTCTTTTTCTGAATGCAGATGGTATTTTTCAATCCAAAGTTTATTGGGATTGCCTTGGATCACTGAATTGCTGAGAAGAACCAAGTCTATCATAGTTGATCTTCACACAGTTTTGCTGTTCTATGTATAATGTTTTCTTGGTCCTGCTTGCTTCACTCAGCATCAGTTCATATAAATCTTTCTAGACTTTTCTAAAATCAGTCCATTTATTATTTGCTATAAAACAATGATATTCTGACATTCCATTATTTTCATATACCATAACTTATCCAACCATTCCCCAATTGATGGGCACCCACTCATTTTCCAATTCTTTGCCACCACAAAAAGAGCTGCTACAAACATTTTTGATCATTGGGGCCTTTCCCCTCTTTTATGATTTCATTGGGGTTCAGACCTTGTAATGGCACTGCTGGATCAGAAAGTTTGCACAGTTTTGTAACCCTTTGGCATAGTTCCAAATTGTTCTCCAGTATAGTTGGATCAGTTCACAACTCCACCAACAATGCATTAGTTTGACTTTGCCCATTTAACCAGTCCTGAATTCTAACTGTTAGCATCTTACTCACATTTCTCCATTCTGTTCACAAGAAAAGCAGGAATCTAGGTAAATTATTTTCAATGGTGAGATGAAGAGTTGTTTACAGCATGGAATGTGGTACAGGTACTTCAGGCTTTTTAAACTTCTTCCATTCACAATCCCTTTTGGCCCAAGAAGTTTTTACATCCTGGGTATATAGACAGTATATAAGTATATAAAACAATCATACAATCAAACAATTACTGATAATAGATCATACTATCACAACGTCCATATTTAGTTACAAGAACCTCCATGGCATTATGACTCAGTTTAAGAAGTTGGGGGCTATCTGATGGGATCACCATAATGGTTGTTTTTGCATCACATGTGCAAAAATGTTTATGGCAGCTCTTTTTGTAGTGACAAGAAACTGGAAACTGAGTGGATGTCCATCAATAGGAGAATGGCTAGATAATTGTGATATATAAATGTTATAGAATATTATTGTTCTGTAAGAAATGATCAGCAGGATGAATACAGAGAGGCCTGAAGAGACTTATATGAACTGATGCTGAGTGAAATGAGCAGAACCAGGAGATCACTGTACACCGCAACAAGATCATACAATGATCAATTCTGATGGACGTGGCTCTTTTCAACAACGAGGAAATTCAGGACCATTCCAATGGTCTTGTGATAAAGAGAGCCATCTACACCCAAAGAGAGGACTGTGGGAACTGAGTGTGGATCACAACATAGTATTTTCACTCTTTTTCTTGTTGTTTGGTTACATTTTGTTTTTTTTCTCATTTTTTTTTCCTTTTTGATCTGATTTTTCTTGTGCAGCATATTTGTGGAAATATATATAGAGAGAAGAATTACACATATTCAACATATTTTGGATTACTTGCTGTCTAAGGGAGGATTGGGGGGAAGAAAGGGAAAAAATTTGGACACAAGGTTTTGCAAAGGTAAATGTTAAAAATTATCCATGCACATGGTTTGTAAATAAAAAGTTTAAATTTTTTTTTAAAGTATATGTCCATTATTTGGAGAATGCTAAATGAACAGTGGATTGTACATGTCAACTTAGAGGTCACTAGAGTTTATTCGTATAACACCAGGTAATTTGAAGGACAGACTGGAGTGGGGCAAGTGGGAAGGCCAATTAAAAAGGTAAGTAGTTATGACAGGCCGAATTAAGGTGATGGTCCTGTTAGTAAAGATAGGAAGATTTATATGAAATATTAATAAAAAAATTATAAAATTTGGCAATTGAATGGTTTTATGAGGTAAGCAAGAGAGAGAAATAAAGTATGGTACTGAGGTTATGAATCTGAATAGTTGGGAGAATAACAGTCACTTCAATAGTAAAAGAGAAATCAGGGGTAGCTAGAGCACCAGCTCTGAAATCAAGAATATCTGAGTCCAAATCCGACTTCAGATACTATGTGACAGATACATATAGCTATACAGATAGCTATGTGACCCCTGAGCTACTCACTTAATCCCAATTGTCTAAAACAAAAAAAAATTAATAGAGAAATTAAGAAGAAGGAAAGATTTGGAGGGAAAAAGGTAATGAATTCTGCTTTGTACATGTGGAATTCCAGATAACTATGGAACATGTAGTTGGAAGTGTCCAACAAATGTTGCTGTTTTCTCATGTTGGGATTCTTCATGACCACTTGGGCCATAGCGTGCCAAGCCCTTCTGTCCTTCACTATTTCCTAAAGTCATGATTTTTATAACTTCATGTTGTTTTATTTCTGACAAGAATATAATCAGACATCATCTTCCTGCTCCTATCTAATCATTAGATTTACTGCTCTTGCAGAAACCTTTCTGACTAATGATGCAATGTTCCTTTGAGCTTGGACAGTTTATGACCAGAAGAGATGACGAAGATTGGAGGCAAGTAAAGCTCATTGATTGTTTGGGAAAAACTTTGAGTCATTTCCCTAAAAGGATCCTGAAAGATTTGTGATATTTAAAACATTTTCATCATAGCAAAAGCTCCAGATAAGTTTAAAAAAAAAAAAAAAAAAAAAAAAACGATGTGGTAAGATGCTTTTGTACTTAGTCTCCTGGAAAATTGTACATCTTATACTACGTAAGAATTTCTATTTATGGCTTCCCATTTTTTGTGACTGATTTGCTCTGAACTAATATTGTGAAATATTGAATTTCTTTGTAAATTATTACATAGAGAAAATAGTATTTTTGTCTTCGGTATGTAAAATTAAATGTTGTTGTTCATTAGTTCAGCCATGTCTGAATCTTTTTGGGTTACAAAGATTTACAAGATTGTAAACCATAACATACCCGGCTCTTCTATTCTCCACTATCTACCAAAGTGTGTCCAAGTTCATTTTAATTGTTTCCTCTTACTTTCTCCTTTTGTCTTCCACCTTTCCCAACATCAGAGTCTTTTCCAATGAATACTGAATTCTCATTATGTGACCAAAACATTTAAACTTCAGCTTCAGTATTGTCCTTTCAATGTCTGAGTTAATTTCTTTAAATATAAATTGATTTGATCAAGAAATTCTCAAAAATCTTCTCCAGCACCATAATTTGCAAACACTGATTCTGTAGCTCAGTTTTCCTCAGAGTCCAGCTCTTACAGCTTTATAATACTATTGGAAAAAACATAGCATTGACTATATGGACCCTTGTCAGCAAGGTATGATGGCTTTGCTTTTTAGTACACTGTCCAGATTTGCCATGGAATTCCTTTCAAAGAGCAAGCATTTTTAAATTTCATGACTGCAGTCACAATTTGCCATGATCTTTGAGCCAGAGAATAGAAAATCAGACTCTTATTTACATTTCTTTTCCTTCTGTTTGTCAAGAAGTGATGGGATTGATGGGGGTTGAGATCCCTTTAAGATTTCTGATTCCCCAACCCTCATGGCTGACCTTTAATTTACAAATCCTGGTCACTGAGCTGTCCCATCCCCCACCAGATCTGAACTAACTTGAGTTTTTCCCAACTCCCACAGTTTAAACCCATTGAATTCTATTCAACGCTGACCCTGGCTGAAAGCCCGCCAGGAACTTGGGGCATAGCCCGCCAGGAACTTGGGGCATCACCCACAAGTGCCTTTAGAGAGCCAGACTGGAGCTCTCTCTTTGCAGGAGCCCTTCCCCCCAAACATGGTATTCTTCCAGCCATGTAAGGGTTCCTGCCCGCCCAGCCACCACCTTTGGCCCTGGCGTCTTTCTACCTTAAACTTTACTTCTAAATCCCTACAATAAACCTTTTTTGTTTTTATCAATCTAGGTTTTCGGGCTTTTAAATTCATTTACAGGGACACTGCGCCATCATGGGGACTATCTTACTATCTTTGCACCGACCAAAAGGGGTTCCCCCTTTCCTATCTCTCATCAGGATCAGTTGCCTTGTTTTTGTTTTGTTTTTTAATTGGCAAGCTCTTCAAGCCAACTTTGACACTCTTCTACTCTCATCAAGAGGCTTCTTAATTCTTCACTTTCTGCCATTAGAGTAGAATTGTTTGCATATCTAAGATTGTTGGTATTTCTCCCAGAGATCTTAATTCCAGTTTTTGATTTGTCCAGTCCAGCATTTAGCATGATGTACTCTGCATATAAATTAAAGAAACAAGATGACATCATCCAGCCTTGTTATTCTCCTTTTCTAATTTTAAATCAATCAGTTGTTCCATGTTTGGTTCTAAGGGTTCCTTCTTGACCCAAATAGAGGTTCCTCAGGAGACAGGTAAGATGACCTGGTACTCCCATCTCTTTGAGGACTTGCTACACTTTATTTTGATCCACACAAAAGCTTTTGTATAGTCAATGAAGGAGAAATGGATGTCTTTCTGGAATTCTCTTGTTTTCTCCATAATCTGGCAAATGCTGGCTCTAGTTCCTCTGCTTTTTCAAAAAAAAAACAACAAAAAAAACCAAAAACATTTTGTTCTGATAATTCTTGGTTTACATATTGCAGAATCTTAAGCGTAGCCTGACTGGTGTATAAAATGAGTGAAATTGTTTGGTAATTTAAACATTCCCTTGACATTGTCCTTCTTTAAGACTGGGATGTATGCTGATCTTTCCCCATCCTGAGCCTATCATTGAGTTTTCCAAATTTGCGGGCATATTGAGTGCTACACTTTAGTAGCACGGCTTTTAGGATTTTAAATACCTTAGCTAGAATTCCACCACTATCTAGTTTACCTTGGTTCATAGATTTTACATTACAAGTTCCTCTTGAAGACTTCTAGCCCCTGTAATTAATGCAAATGTTGAGGTGTGAGAAATGAAAATAGAAAGATTCCCCTGACAGCAATGGGGTCCCCTGGCTAGTGTCACAGGCTTTGGGAAAGAATTTGCAAACCGGAATGAGAGAAGGTTTGTGGCAAAAAATGGGTTCATTATATTGAGAGAAATAACTCAAGGGCAAAATCCTGTTAGGACTTTTTGCAAAGGTTTGGGCACACAGCTTTTGGTTATTTTGGATTTTTACTGAGTCAGTCCAATAGAGGGTGGTGATTATGCCCCAGGCCAAGATCTCCAATTGAATTCTAGGAGGAGATTACTTATCTGGGAGTTTCCCCCATGAACGGGAGGGTGGGGACCTTCCTAGAGGCCAGGAGGGTTTGAGACCCAGGACCACCTTCCCCCAAAGATCCAAGGGGACACAGTTTACATCACAAGGAAACCGTTCTGATGTCCATTAACACATCTACCCTCGTTGTTGCTTCCTTGACCATTAATGTTGTATGGGACAGTAGCATCCACCAAAATAGTCAGAGACTCTCAGAGTAAGAAAAGGCAAAAAGGGGTTAATTATGATCTTTCTAGGGAGAAAGGGCATCTTCATACAACAAGGTATTTGTCAGTGAAGGAAGGCCCAAGCACAACTTTGAAACAAGATTAAATACCCAGAATGCAGAAGCCCCCACCCCCAAAAGCTGGCCTTTTGTCCCATTGTTTGGGGAAGTCCAGGCTTGCATTCTAATCTTGGAAATTGAATTTAGAAACAAAAGAACAAAAGTCAATAAAAATAATAAAACTCTTAATTTAAGTTTCCCTTTAGAACTGCTATACAAGCAGATATAATTCAAAGCAGTCATCACCTTTAAAAGAAGTACTTAAATGCTAATTAAGAAGTGGTAGGAAAACAGGAAGAAACAATCATCTGCAACTTTTAGTTATAGCTCTATGTTACTATAAATTCTCAAGTCACAAGGCTATTTTCCCATGACATTATCTTCACTCAGTTAATTCCTCATAATATGGATCTTAATTCTTCTAATATAATTTTAAGTATAATGTAACCTATTAGCCTATTCTTTTTTTTTTTAAAAAAACAAGAAATAAAAATACTTAAATTTAGTGGGGGGGGGGAAGATATAGAACTTTGACATATTCAAATTCCTTGATGTATAGTTTATAGATTCAAATTCCTTTCCTTCCTCTCCCCTCTCCCTCTTTTTCCCCCAGATTAGGGCATTTGCCTTTCTCAAGTCTTATAGTATTTTGATTTTTTTAAATGTTACTAATAATGACTCAACAATCCCAATTGAAGGTTCTTTTGCTACCTCAGGAAGTAGTTCATTATGAGGCTGACCTGAATTAATCAAAGGCAGATAAATGTTCTTTTACTATCTTCCTAATGGGTACAATCTCTATCAGTCCAATTTTTTTCTGTCCTTTTCTGGCTGAAGATCATTCTTCTTGGCTGGAAGAAAAGAATCCATAGAACAATTAGGCAGTTCAATCTTCTTTCCATCATCTATTATTGTTTCTCCTATCCCCAGTGGTTTTATTCCCTCTTTGATCCTCTTCTTTCCACTCAATATAGCTTTTAAAATTTCACATGTATTCTTTTTGATTATGAGACAAATGAAAAGCCCAGGAGATGGGTAGTTAACAACCAATTTATTATTTAGACTAACAAATAATCAATAAAGTCACTGGTTTTTCTCAGTAACCAGACCCATAAAGGAAATACCAAATGCCTTAAATCTTTTTAGAAAAAGGAATGCCCCTAACAGGAGAAATCAACCTTGATTGGTGAAAAATTAATGAAGGGATAAGCATATTAATGAAGAAATGGGCTAAAAGTGACGTCAGCTCCTCCTGTTGAGAACTTGGCTTGATTAAGAGACTCAACTGCCTCCAATTGCCAATACATCTCCACCCAGACCATATAAATTAACAATAGGTTTGAATTCACCTAGATTATGTTCTCTTTTAATCAGAAATAAGCTCTCCCAGTTGACTGAGGTCTCATCCAAGATAGAGGAGAATATTTCTGAAGTTTGGTCGATCTCATCAATCCTTTTCTTCAGAGATTGATCTAGAAGGACTAATCTTTAGATGAGGAAGTAGAGAAAAAACCTGGGCCTCAATATTAACAATTATTATTAGTAGAAAAATTTCTCTAAGTTGTCTTTAGCTTTTTTCATAAACCACGTTTTATTCAGAGCTTTATCAGACCTGATACCGTTCTTTTTTTTTTTTTTTTTTTGACTTAATTGTATTTTATTTTTTCCCAATTACATATAAAGGTAGTTTTCAACATTCATTTTGAGGTCCAAATTTTTTTCCCTCACTCTCCTACCTCCACCCTTTTCTAAATAGCAAGCAATCTGATATAGATTATAAATGCACAATCATGTTAAACATTTCCATATTGGTCATATTGTGAAAGAAGTATCAGAAAAAAAGGATTTCCAACTTCTGCTTCCAACTTCTGACCATGTCTTTAAAAAAATTTCATCTGCATGGTATTTTCACCTTTGATTTTTCTTTCTAATTTTTTTTTCCCCTTTTGACAAATATGACAAATATGGAAATATGTTTAAAAGAATTTAAGATTGCTTCCTGTCTTAAGGGGAAGAAGTAAGGGAGGAGGGAAAAAAATTTGGAACACCAGTCTTATAAAAATGAATGTTGAAAAGTATCTTTACAAGTAACTGGAAAAATAAAATAATCAAGGAAAAAAAAAAACTTCATCTGAATTTCTCATTCATTCCTATTATTGAAGTTCAAAAAGGAGACCCTTTTGCAGACTGGTGTCTCGAGGTTTCTCAAAAGAATTTGCAGGCTTGAACATCTCTAAATCAAGGGACAAAATTTATTATAATTAAGAACCAGGAGCAAGAGATAAATTTATAGGAAATGATAGATCAGGTGCTTCAAGTCACTGATATGCTAATTTTATGGTAGAATTGAGGAGTGGTTTTAGAAGTGGAGTTGAGGAGTAGTTTGGTGTGCACCTCATTATTATCTCAAACTTTGTTATTACTGAAAAACAGATTGCTTTTTGACTGCCATCTTTCTTTGTAGAACTAGGCACTGCCATGATCTGCCGGCTACTGTCACATTTCCCCTCAAAGCTGTAACATGTACTATCATGTTCGTAGAAGATATATAGCACTCCTTCTGGGGTGACTCCCCACAATTAAACACTGAAATCATGAGTTGGAGTTCCTAGAAGGCTTGGGACTGTGGATGTAATCTTGAGAGGGGTTTCTAGTACTATTTTTCATGAGCCCCTACTGATAACGTTCTCCTTTATCAATCAGAATTAACCAAATTCCATTAATTTTTAGAAAATGGATCTCCCGAGATGGTACAACAAGAAATTAGTATATAACATCCCCCCAAACTGGGGGGGGGGAATACTCACAAGGTCCCTGGAAAGAATAGACTTAAACTTGAAGCCTAATGAACACATGGCAAAGGGATACTTACTGCTGAGGTTTGAGGGTGCTGGATCACAAAAATATATTGGGGTTATGGGCCAGTAACTCAAAAGTATTTATAGGCATAGAATGCCTCCAAATAAAGACAAAAATTTTTATTTTGCTCCCAAGAATGGACCAAATCCATAAGGGTTTTTAGCAATTAACAAGAGGAAGACAGATTCCCGAGCAATAATCAAGAGAATGATACAGTTAAGGGGAAGAAGCAACTCCAGAAGATGAGACCTCCTTCCCTTTGTCCCAAATGAATTTGGGGTACAAACTGCTTGAGAGGGGAAAATGATGTAATATGATTTTGTGGTCCCCTGACATCCCATCAGTCATATCTATTATAACTGTAAGTTGGACCTCACTTCCAGCTTAAGAAGCTTACTCATATCCCAGCCTCTGCGGGGAATTAAGCATCCCATTGCTCTCTATCAAATAAAGGCACTGGGGTAGAGCAGGAAGAGGACTGCATTTATCAGCTTTAGATTTCACATTCTGTCATGTCTGGAAAGCTGGCAGGAACTCTGGGCACTGGCCAGCTTCCTGTTTTTCCTAATGAGCCTATTATTTCTGCTCCCTTGTCTGGTGGGAGCTGGCCCAGGTGCTACCTGGTCAGTGGGAGGAGCTCTAGGCTTGCAGACAGAAGGTTCCCAGGTTGGAGGTTGCCACTTTCCTTGCATTGTAACAAACATTTAGCCACCTGCACAAGACAGACCAAGGCCAACATTTGCCTCTGTTCTCAAGGGGAGAAAATGTCCTTGGGTCTGCAGGTTTACAGATTTATGATGGTTTTTCTCCACAATGTAAGTGCAAATACTAGCCTCCCCTCTTCACACTTTAAAAAAACCGAGTCCCAATGTACCAGAAACGTAGGCAGTTGGGGACTGGAAAGACAAATCATTTGACCTCCCTCAGTCTCAATTTCCTCATTTGTAAAAGGGGGATAATAATAATAGCACCTACATTATAGAGTTGTTGGGATAAAATGTATGCAAAGTGCCTTAAAAAACCTTAAAAACTCTCTAAATGTTAGGGATCATTAATACATAAATGGTGACCATTATTATTTGCATTATTCTGAAGTCTAGGGGTTCTCCTTGAGCAGCAGAACCTAACTGGTAGCAGCCACCTGAGCAGGGAGCTGTTTGGAGGGCCTTGAACCTAAACACATAGTTAAGGGTGATAGATGTGTAGTCTAATAAAACTAGCACAAGACAGGAGTCAAAAGACTGTTAGGTTTCTGTTCCAAATCTATTATTTGCCACTTTTGTAAGCTCAGCAGTTACTTCCCCTGTGGAGCTCAGGGGGTTTTTTTCCCTGTAAAAAGAGGAAAGATAAATTGGGTCATCTCCAAAGTCTCTTTTGAGTTCAATGGACTCTGTCCTAAGATCCCTTCGGCTATGCTGTATTTATGTTCAAGGACCATTCTACAGTGAGTCAGTGCCAGAGCCAAGGATCCAGTGGAAAAGTTTGACTTCCTGGCTAGTATATCTGTGTGTGAGTGTGTGTGTGTGTGTGTGTGTCCCAAACCCTCCTCAATTTCTGCCTTCCTCACTCCCCTGTCCCCCTCCCCACCTCTAATCCAGCTTCAACAAGCATCCCTCCAGCCCATCACCCCGACACCCACCCACCCACACACACACACACACCCACACACCCACACACACACTCACACACACACACACACACACACACACACACACACACACACACACACATTCAGTCACTCACTCTTGGCTATAACAGCTGAGAAAACATTAGCTTTTCTTTCCTTCTGAATCACTGGGAATTTCACGCTTTCGCCCTCCCCATCCTGTGCATTGAGCTGTATGGTTTGAGTCCTCCCTCTGCTGGGGAATCCTGAGAACTCAGAGCTAATCAAAAAAGAAGCTCCCAGAAAGATGAAGAGAGAGAAGACCACTTTCAGGTGAGATTCGGGATGCATTGTCCTTTTTCCCCTCCAAAAATCAAATAAAACATTTTATCAATTTAAAAATTAGCTTAATTTTAATTTTTAACTATTTTATTTAGTTTTTGTTCAACTAACAAAAATCTATCTTCTCTCCTTCCTATTTCATACTCCACTTCCATCTCTCATTTAAAACTTTTTTTATTCATTTTGATTCATTCTTCACAAAATGAAGAAAGAAAACAACACTTTCATGTACACAGCAGAACATAAGAGCGGATTCAATATAAAACAACAAATTTCCATTTCATAAAAACCTATGGAATAAATGCTTCATATTGGTTTCAAAACAACCTAGCTTTTCTGTACTTCCTTCTAAGTTTTCTTTTGTTCTCTGTTATGTATTTTTTTCCCTTCCTATCACCCCAGAAAGTTACAATTAAATATAAATACATACACACAAAAACATATCTATAAACACACATATGTGTATATAAACACATACATACACACCTATATACACCCATACATGCACACACATATATACTTGCTTCCTCTGTATCAATTCTTCCTTTCATGCTTCATATGTATGAGATAAACATTCCTTTTTCTCTCTCCCTCTGATGTTATATATTTTTTAGAATCATTCTATCATTACCATACTATGCATATTTCTGTTTGTCAGTTCTTTCTCTGGAGGTGAATAGCATCTTTCTTCATAGGTCCAAGTCTTTCCATGTTTTTCTAAATCAACCAGCTCATCATTTCTTATATCACAGCAATATTCCATCCCAATCATATCTTATCTTAGAGATTACTTATGAAACTCTCCTCACCCCTCGCCCCTTATTTTGTACTCTCCTGATCCTTGGTACATTTGTTTTCTTTACACAAGAAAATTTTGATTTAAAATAATTGAAATTATCCATTTTACACTTCAATAATGTTCATGCTTCATAACATAGGTTAAGATTCAATCATAACTGAATATCCTTCCTTTGCTTCTCCCCCCTCTTAGTCTCTTAGAAATTCTTGACCTCTTTTTCTTCCAAATGAATTTTTTTTCCTCTAAATGTAACAAAATATTTTTTTAATAATTTAATTGCAGTGGCATTGAATTTTAATTTATTGGCTTTACCTCCTTGTGAACAATGAATATTTTTTCAATTATTTAAATCTTACTTTATTTGTATACAATGTTTTACATTTATGTTCATGAAGTTGCTATGTTTGTTTTGACAAGTATACTTTCAGGTATTTTATAGTCTAATTATTTTAAATTATCTAAAACAATATTGAATAAAACAACATTGAATAACAATGTAGTTACCCTGCTTTTTTCTTTTAATTCCACTCATTTTTACTTTAAATTTGTCTGAGATCATGATTACTACCTGTTTCTTTTACATAATAAATTCTACTCCAGTTCTTTAATTTATTTCTGTTGTGTATCTCTCATTTTTATAGTATTTCCTGAAAGAAATATGTTATTAAATTCAGATTTTTAATCCATTCTGATATCCACTTCCATTTTATGAATAAATTCATCTCATTTACATTCTAAGCTATAATTACTTATATATTTCCCTTCAACCTATTTTCCTCATTATTCCTATCATTCTATTTACCCTATTCCTTCTCACTCCTTTCATTTACTTCCACCAGCTGCCTTGCCTTCCTATTCCTTAATCTACCTATCTCTCTAAATTCTTAATCTACCCCTCTCTCTCTTCCTTCTTTAACCCATTTCTGATGAGAGTAAGGGCTCAGCACTACCAGCCTTACTCCCCACTTGCTTCCCCTGTATCAATTCTTCATTTCATGCTTCATTTGTATGATATACTTGCTCCTTTTTATCTCTCCCAACCAAGTTTTATTTTTTTAGAATCACTCCATCATACACAGCACTGAACCCTAAACCTCCATTCTAATCCTTCATTGAGAAAAAAGAAAATCATTGGTAAGTTTGGAGAGGGCAGTTTCAGTTGAATGATGAGGTCTGAGTCAGATATTCGGAGGTTTAGAAGTGAATAAGAGGAAAGGAAATGAATTTACCCAGTGGAGATAGACTTTCAGGAAGGTTAGAGGAGAAGGGGAGTAGATATATATAGATTGTCAGATCAAATACGAGGGTTTTTTTGAGGCTGGGGAGACATGGATATATCTGTAAGCAGCAGGGAAGCACCTAGTAAACAGAGACAGAGAAATGAGAGAGGGGATGATGAGAATGAAACAGTTTACTGGAAAAGGCAGGAAAGGATGGTATTGGGGGTGCATGTAGGAGTTTGCCTTGGCAAAAAAAAAAAAAAAAAAAAAAAGGGTTATCTCATAGTGTGAAATGGGATGAAGGAAGAAGTAGAGGGAGAAAACATCTGAGTAATATGAAAACAGAAGATGGGAAGAAGAAGAAGCTCTCAGTCAATGGCCTCATTTTTTCCAGGGAAAGAGTAGCCAAATGATTCTTCTACAGAATATGATACAGAATGCCCTAGGGTCAGAAGGACCTGAGTTCAAACTGAGTCTCAGACACTTACCAGCTGTGTGATGCTGGGCAATTAAACCTGATTGCCTCAAAAATGTGTGTGTGTGTGTGTGTGTGTGTGTATGTGTGTGTGTGTGTACATATATACATATATATGTACATATATATATATACATATTATAAAATTGTTCATCCTTTTTGAAGAGGACCAATGACATCATGGGGCCATGATTTGACTTGCACATGAATTGGATTTAAGTGAGGCAGCCTCATTCTTTCCTCCAGAGTGTTAAGATGACTGGAGATGACCTGGGATTCAGGTCTTTCTAAATTAAAGTCTTTCTTAGACCTCAGTTTGTCTGAGGCCAGGTCCATTCAGTGACTAAGGAAGGGAGGGAGGGAAAGAGGGAGGCAGGCAGGGAGGAGGAAGGGAAGAAGGAAGATGGTGGAATGATCAGATAAAGGAATTTCAAAGTTCAACAACGTGGAAGTAGAACACTTATGGGTCATGGCAAATCAAAGCTGGGGAGAAATGGAGTAGATTATGAGAACTGACAATTTAGTAAGAAACTGAGAAGTTAGAACTTCTCAGAACTATATGTTGAACTCCTTTAGTTTGATGATGAGAGCTGGGGAGAAGAGCAATATCGTGCCAGATACTGAACCATTAAGGAAGTTGTGCGGTGTATGTGTGTATGTGTGAGGGGGTTCAACAGCTAATGGTCACCGGGATCTGCTTTAGATAAATTTGAAGTGTGAGCCTCAAAAAAGGGAAGTTTCTAAGTAAGGGTGATAGAGG
Source organism: Sminthopsis crassicaudata (assembly GCF_048593235.1). Lineage (NCBI taxonomy): Eukaryota > Metazoa > Chordata > Mammalia > Dasyuromorphia > Dasyuridae > Sminthopsis > Sminthopsis crassicaudata. The sequence continues at coordinate 58,166,005 of NC_133618.1, forward strand.
GAGAGTCTAAAAGTGGCAAGTTCTATTCTGATTCTCCCCCCCCCCCCAGACCAGGTCGGGGGATGAGTGAACACCGGACTGTAAAGGGTAGCTGGTGATGGTTGGTTGGTTTAGTTAGTTAGTAGTTATCTTTTGTTCTTGAGGAGAACTAAGATGACATCACTATGTCTGGGCCAAGGCAGAGTGTGTTCAACTGTGACTGATTAGACCAATATAAGCTAAAAAAGCTCAACCACAGGTCAGGCACAAATACTTCACAAGAACATTTGGAGTAGAAATGTCTCTAAATTTGCACAAATCACCTTTCTTTTGAGAAACTGCAATAGTGCTTTGTTCATAAAACAGTGTCTTCTTTGATTTGATTCTTTGCCAATGTTTCTCATTTCAAACAATCAATTTCCAAGTTCTTTGGAAAGATCGACATATCACTTCTTCTGACCTCCATGTGAGTACTTACCTTTCATGAATTCTCCTTAAAATGGTCTTTTAGATAAATGCATCCGAACAACATAGCTGACCCATTGGAGCTGCGCTCTCTAGAGTAGAGTTTGAATATTTGCTCTCAGTGTCTGGTACTCCATCCTGCCGGATCATCTTCAGAATCTTCCTAAGACAATTCAAATGGAAGCGATTCAGTTTCCTGGCGTGGCGCTGGTACTGTCCAGGTTTTACAGGCAACAGCAATGAGACCACACAAAGGCTCTGTAGCCTTTCAGTTCTCTCTCCTCCACCACACTTTCCCTTGAAGCCTCCCAAATACTAAGAGAGCTCTGGCAATGCATGTGTCAATCTCATCAATACATACATTCCTGGAAGGTGTTCTGCCAGGATAAGTTGAATAATAAATGTTTTTGTTTTGTTTTTTGTTTTGTTTCCTGAGGCTGGGTTAAGTGACTTGCCCAGGGTCACACACCTAGGAAGTGTTAAGTGTCTGAGAGCAAATTTGAACTCGGGTCCTCCTGAATTCAAGGCTGGTGCTCTATCCCTAGCTGCCCCTAATAATAAATGTTTAATGACTGACTATGGCACTGGTAGACTGTCCAGTTTTCACGGGCATAAACAATAGGCCCAGGGTTTGGTAGACAGCCACATGCATCTTTTCTCCTACACTTCCCTCTGGGGCCTTCTAAACATTGAAGTAGCTTTGGCAATCAGCCTCACTAGCTATATGTCCATCCCTGGAAAGTATACAGCTAAAGCAAGTGAACTTATCCACAATATTCAAAATCTCTCCATTTGCTACAATCAAAGGTTCCACATATGGATGACGTGGGAGGCTGGCAGGTGGAGAAACTCTGTTTTTTAGTGTTCGTTGTAGGGCACAAGAAGCAGATAATCACCCATGTTTTGTTGCACTTTGGATTCAGAGGCTGCAGTGAGTACACAATCATTTGCAAATAAAAATATTATGTATGAATTCTCTTTCCACTTTCATCTTGACTTGTAGCCTTTTCAAATTCAATAATTTCACCAGTGCAGTAGCTGACCTTGATGCCATTTTCAACCTTATTGGAGTTTCTGACAACATGGCTGAAAACATTTGCCAAAAGGCAGGGAAGCAATCACATAGTCTTGCTTTACTCCACCATAACTGGGAAAGCCTGAGAGCATCATCCATCATCCAGAATTTGGGCAAGAAATGCTTGAAATTGAAACACAATGCTGATGAACTTCTCCAGACAACCTAACTCTGCCATGATCTTCCATAAGCCCTCACAACTGACCGTATCCAAGGCCTTGGTCAGAATGACAAACAATGTATACAGAATTCTGTCCTGCTCCTGGTATTTTTCCTGGAGTCATCAATCATCATATCAATCATTCCTTGGCCCTTTCAGAGGTCACCCTGGCTCTCAGTTAGATGACCATCATCCAGGGTGAAGGGTCAGCCTGTTGAGGACTCTAATAAAAAACTTGAGGAGAATGATTTAGAGATAATCCATCCTCGTTCTGTGATTGTCATAAGAAAACCCATTTCCTTTACATGTCCTATGTCCTTTAAGATGGACAATGGAAGAGTGGATGACCATTTTTCAGGTGAGTTGTAAGTTCTTTTTTCAGATGCATACTGGGCTGGATGGCCACTAAAGTCCCTTCCAAATGTGAAATTCTATGATTCAGTGAATGTTCTTGGAAAGGACAAAGGACCTGATTTTGATAAACTACTATTCCTCAAACTACTTACAAGTAAGCTTGAATTCAACTTCTGAAAAAAAAAAAGATGCAGACTTTTTGTTACAGTCTTTTCTAAGTTCATTATCAACATTCCAGATATTTTGAAGATTAATTTAACAAACTTCCTCTATGATTCCTTTGTCAGAGATTCCCTCTGGACTAAACCAGTTTTAGATCTCTCATCTCTCACCTGGCCCCATCTGGTTGATCCTGAAAACCCAAAGGTGGCCATCAGATCTTTTTGACAAGTGCCAGAGAATTCTTAAAAATGAGAGGAAGTGTGGTCTAATGGGTAGAGAGTTACAAAGTCAAGAAGACCTGGAATCAAGTCTGAAATAGGTAAAATAGGCGAGGGGGAATAGGACATCTTGTTGGATTAAGGATGTTGAAATCCCTCAACACCCAGTGGCCAAATTTTCAAAAGTTGACCTGTATGAAAGGACCCAATAAAGTGAAACCACTTGGAAAAGTAATTTCTACTGTTGTAATACTTGCTGTCCATATATAAGAAACCCTGCAGTTTTATCTAAAAGGACTGTTTTCATAACTGTAAAAGTATTTGGTCTCTCCCTCTTGTCTCCCACCCTTGATTAGGGAATATTTACTTATTCTGATAATCCTGCCACTTGCATTCCAAATACTTACCTTTTCCCCTTTGATTGAGCCCTCTCTTTCTGCTCCTCTCCTGGGGAAATGTTTTATTTTTCTATCCTAAATTCCCCAAGAATGCTGCTGATTAGCTGTGTGTTCCAAGTAGGCCTGAAAAGTTAAAAGAATCAAATCTGATCCCTGGGAATATGGATTTGCTATTAGCCTTCTATCTGAGCCCGAATCACTCGATACTGAGCTGATGGATGTGCCCCTTCCAAGAAATGGAGAGAATTATGGAGAGAACACATACTAGCTGCGTGACTCTGGGTGAGTTAATTGTAAGCTTTCTTTGAAAGACCCTCAGTTTTTTGGGGGGGCATTTTTTGCTGAGGCAATTGGAGTTAAGTGACTTGCCCAGGGTCACACAGCTGGTAAGTGTATAGTGTCTGAGGCTGGATTTGAATTCAAGTCCCTCTGACCCCAGAGCCAGTGCTCTATCCACTGTGCCATCTAGCTACTTCCTACAAAGATTCTGAATGTCCATTTAGATAGATCACTCTGGGCTAAGAGAGACTGTTATTCAAATGAAGTTTGCTGAGATGCCTTCAAATTGCTCTTAGAAAAGATCCCTTGAGAGGATTTTGGGAAGATAGTGGATTAAGTCAAAAAATCCCAAACTCTCCAGATTTCCCCACAAATAAAGGAAAATGGTGCCTCAGGCTGAACATAGAGCTGTTAAAAAACAAAAACAAGAATTTTTATGACACTGGGACAACTGGATAAGATCTAAAAACAGACACTAGGATGAAGATTTGGCCCAAGAGAATGTAAATATTTCCAGGCTCCCTCCACTGAAACAGCAAGCTGAAAACTCTGGGGTTAGCTGGGTCCCAGCCACAGAAAATTTCACCTCCAGGGCAGTGTGGGGAATGCAGCATCTGAGCTGTGGAAGATGGAGGTAACCTCTGCTGATACCAGGCTCAGTTGTGCTACTGGGAGGACACTCTGAGCAAGAAGGAACCAGCACACATTCCCCCATCCCAACCTCCCAGCCCCATGAGGGCAGAAACAGTGGGGCAAGGACTCTGCTGGTTGTGAGGACTGGAAGGTGGAGCTCTTGGTTTGAGAGAGAGAGAGAGTGAGAGAGAGAGACAGACAGAGACAGAGACAGACAGAGACAGAGAGACAAAGAGACAGAGAGAGACAGAGAGAGAGAGAGAGACAGAGAGACAGAGAGAGACAGAGAGACAGAGAGAGACAGATAGAGACAGAGAGAGACAGAGAGAGAGAGAGAGAGAGAGAGAGAGAGAGACAGACAGACAGACAGAGAGACAGACAGAGAGAGAAGATAAGGGAGAGAGACAGACAGACAGACAGACAGAGAGAGAAGATAAGGGGGAGAGAGAGAGAGAGAGAGAGAGAGAGAGAGAGAGAGAGAGAGAGAGAGAGAGAGAGAGAGAGAGAGAGAGAAGGAGAAAGAGTCAGAGGGAGGGAGATAGAGGGGGAAAGGAGGGAGGGAGGAAAGGAGGAAAGAAGGAAGAGAGAGAGATTTCTAACCTGAAATGATTAAAAATATCCTACACTAGAAATACTTTTTTGAGCATGCCTTGAATGAAGAGGAAGATAGGAGGGCCTTCTTTAAGAACTATGTGATGATATCTGCAGTGATGGGCTACTCTCAATTCCCCTCAATTTCGTCACTGGTATTTTACATTATAGGTGGAAACTTGTTCAGTTGTGTTCAATTCTACATGATCCTTTTTTTAGGGTTTTCTTGGCAGAGATACTGATGTGGTTTGCTATTTCCTTCTCCAGTTGATTTTCCAGATGAAAAAATTGAGACAGAATTAAGTGACTGCCTAAGGACACACTGTTAGTGTCTGAGGTTGGATTTGAACTCAGGAAGTGAACTAACTCTTGTTCACTCCAGGTGGAACACACCATCCACTGCACCATCTAGCTGTCCTAGGTGGAAATTACTTTCCATGAAAATATTAAGAATTTCTCCCAAGGAGGGGAATGCATGCAAAACTAATGTGAGTGATTTAGGGAAAAAATCCTAATCCCTTTAATCCCCTCCCTACTTCATGTTAGATGTGGTAGACAAGCCCCTTATTTCCTTTCATCAGGACTTCCCTATACCAGTGAATTAATGGGTCTGGGCAAAATTCAACAAAATAAAAAGCCTTCTGCAAATGGAGTTTGAGCCATAGATTACATAATTTTTTAATTATCTTTTTCAATCAGCAAATATCTATCTTCCCTCCTTCCCCACCTCTACTTGCCGCCTCTTCCCTTCCTCACTTCTCCCAAAGAAAGAAAAACAAAATCTCTATAACAAACATGCATAGTCTTGCAAGGCAAAATCCTGAATTGAGACATGCCCCATGTCTCAATCTGCAGTTTGAGTCCTTCATCTCTATCAGGTTTTCATTATGAATTTCATCATGTGTTCCATCATGAATCGTTGGGAATAATAGTTTGGTTATCAAGTTGATCAGAGTTCCTAAGTCTTTTACAGTTGTTACATTATGGTTGTCATTTATATAATTGATCTCCTGGTCCTGTTCACTTCACTTTGCATCAGTTCAAAAAAGTCTTCCCAGTTTTCTCTGTAACCATCCCCTTCATAATTTCTTACAACATAATAATATTCTGTCACATTTATATACCATGACTTGTTTAGCCATTCAAATCCCAATTAATGGGCACTTTCAAAAAAAGAGTTGTGACAAATATTGCTGTACTTCCTTAGAGTCTGGGTTTCTTACGACCAAGTTAATATACCCTCAATCATACTCATTTCTCCCCCTTTTCCCTTTTCCCTTCTATTCCCCTATGAGTATCTCTTTCTCTGTGTGTCTGTGTGTGTGTGTATTCTTCCCTCCTTTGAAGAGAAAAATACTCATAGAACCTTCATTCTCAGTTCAGATGAAGTCTGGTATCATTGACTCTCCCTTCCCCTTTCCAAGTATTCCTCTTCTCCTTTCTATTCTTTAATATCATTATGACATAACAGAACCATTCCCAGAACTTCCATGATCAATAATGATAATATGGTTCAGGAGAGACATAGCTCCTTACAAAATGTATAAAAATCTCCATGTAAAAATCTAAATACCTTAAAATTGTTTAGTCTGGTATGATTGACATGTTTATATTTATCTTGTTATGTTTCTCTTTTGTGTTTGTACTTCAAAGTTTTTAGATAGCTCTGGTCTTTTTTTTTTTATTATATATATATATATATTTTATAATATTATCCCTTGTATTCATTTTTCCAATTTACCCCCCCTCCCTCTATTCCCTCCCCCCGATGACAGGCAATCCCATACATTTTACATGTGTTACAATATAGTCTAGATACAATACATGTGTGTAAATACCATTTTCTTGTTGCACAATAAACATTAGAATCCGAAGGTACATGCAACCTGGGCAGACAGATATTAGTGCTAACAATTTTCATTCCCCTCCCAGTGTTTCTTCTCTGGGTACAGCTACCTCTGTCCATCATTGATCAACTGGAAGTGAGTTGGATCTTCTTTATGTTGAAGATTTCCACTTCCATCAGAATACATCCTCATACAGTATTGTTGTTGAAGTGTACAGTGATCTTCTGGTTCTGCTCATTTCACTCAGCATCAGTTGATTTAAGTCTCTCCAGGCCTCTCTATATTCCTCCTGCTGGTCATTTCTTACCGAGCAATAATATTCCATAACCTTCATATACCACAATTTACCCAACCATTCTCCAACTGATGGACATCCATTCATCTTCCAGTTTCTAGCTACAACAAAAAGAGCTGCCACAAACATTTTGGCACATATATGTCTCTTTCTGCTCTTTAGTATTTCTTTGGGATATAATCCCAGTAGTAGCGCTGCTGGGTCAAAGGGTATGCACAGTTTGATAACTTTTTGGGCATAATTCCAGATTGCTCTCCAGAATGGCTGGATTCTTTCACAACTCCACCAGCAATGTATTAGTGTCCCAGTTTCCCCACATCCCCTCCAACATTTGTCATTATTTGTTCCTGTCATCTTAGCCAATCTGACAGGTGTGTAGTGGTATCTCAGAGTGGTCTTAATTTGCATTTCTCTGATCAGTAGTGATTTGGAACACTCTTTCATGTGAGTGGATATAGTTTCAATTTCTTACTCTGAGAATTGTCTGTTCATATCCTTTGACCATTTACCAATTGGAGAATGGTTCGGTTTCTTATAAATTAGGGTCAGTTCTCTATATATTTTGGAAATGAGACCTTTGTCAGAACCTTTGTTTTTAAAAATATTTTCCCAATTTGTTACTTCCCTTCTAATCTTGTTTGCATTAGTATTATTTGTACAGAAACTTTTTAGTTTGATGTAATCAAAATCTTCTATTTTGTGATCAATAATGATCTCTAGTTCTCCTCTGGTCATAAATTCCTTCCTCCTCCACAAGTCTGAGAGGTAGATTATCCTCTGTTCCTCTAATCTATTTATTATCTCCCTCTTTATGCCTAAATCATGGACCCATTTTGATCTTATCTTGGTATATGGTGTTAAGTGTGGATCCATATCTAATTTCTGCCATACTAATTTCCAGTTTTCCCAACAGTTTTTTCCGAATAATGAATTTTTATCCCTAATGTTGGAATCTTTGGGTTTGTCAAAGATTAGATTGCTAGAGATGTACCCTTTTTTGTCCTTTGTATCTAATCTGTTCCACTGATCTACCGGTCTATTTCGTAGCCAATACCAAATGGTTTTGGTGACTGCTGCTATATAATATAGCTTTAGATCAGGTACACTTAGACCACCTTCCTCTGAGTTTTTTTTCATTAGTTCCCTTGCAATTCTTGGCCTTTTATTCTTCCATATGAATTTTGTTGTTATTTTTTCTAGGTCATTAAAATAGTTTCTTGGGAGTCTGATTGGTATAGCACTAAATAAATAGATTAGTTTGGGGAGTATTGTCATCTTTATTATATTCGCTCGGCCTATCCAAGAGCACTGAATGTCTTTCCAATTATTTAAATCTGATTTTATTTTTGTGGCAAGTGTTTTGTAATTTTTCTCATATAATTCCTGACTTTTCTTTGGTAGATGGATTCCCAAATATTTTATACTCTCAACATTTGTTTGGAATGGAATTTCTCTTTGTATCTCTTGCTGTTGCATTTTGTTAGTGATATATAAAAATGCCGAGGATTTATGTGGATTTATTTTGTATCCTGCCACTTTGCTGAAATTTTGAATTATTTCTAGTAGCTTTTTAGCAGAGTCTTTGGGGTTCTCTAAGTATACCATCATGTCATCTGCAAAAAGTGATAGTTTGATTTCCTCATTTCCTACTCTAATTCCTTGAATCTCTTTCTCGGCTCTTATTGCCGAGGCTAGCGTTTCTAGTACTATATTGAATAGTAATGGTGATAGTGGGCAACCTTGTTTCACTCCTGATCTTACTGGGAAAGGTTGCAGTTTATTTCTATTGCATATTATGCTTACTGACGGTCTTAAATATATACTCCTGATTATTCTAAGGAATAATCCATTTATTCCTATACTCTCAAGAGTTTTTAGTAGGAATGGATGTTGGATTTTGTCAAATGCTTTTTCTGCATCTATTGAGATGATCATATGGTTCTTATTAATTTGATTATTAATATGGTCAATTATATTAATAGTTTTCCTAATATTAAACCAGCCCTGCATTCCTGGAATAAATCCTACTTGATCATAGTGTATTATCTTGGAGATGATTTTCTGAAGTCTTTTTGCTAATATCTTATTTAAGATTTTAGCATCAATATTCATTAAGGAGATTGGTCTATAATTTTCTTTCTCAGTTTTCGATCTACCAGGTTTAGGTATCAGTACCATGTCTGTGTCATAAAAGGAGTTTGGTAGGACTCCTTCATCCCCTATTTTTTCAAATAATTTATATAACATTGGGGCTAATTGTTCTTTAAATGTTTGGTAGAATTCACATGTGAATCCATCTGGCCCTGGGGATTTTTTCCTGGGGAGTTGATTAATAGCTTGTTCTATTTCTTTTTCTGAAATGGGACTATTTAAGCAATTTATCTCCTCCTCTGTTAATCTAGGGAGCCTATATTTTTGGAGGAAGTCATCCATTTCACTTAAGTTATCAAATTTATTGGCATAAAGTTGGGCAAAGTAACTCCTTATTATTTCTCTAATTTCCTCTTCATTGGTGGAAAGATCCCCCTTTTCATTTGTAAGACTATCAATTTGATTTTCCTCTTTCTTTTTTTTGATCAAATTTACCAAAGGTTTATCTATTTTATTGGCTTTTTCATAAAACCAACTCTTGGTTTTATTTATTAATTCAATAGTTTTTTTACTTTCAATTTTATTGATTTCTCCTTTAGCTCTGGTCTTTTAAAAAAAATTTTTTAAGCTTAAACCTGCAATTCTTCTATACATATTTCCATAGTTACCATGCTGCACAAGAAAAATCAGATGAAAAAGAAAAAATAAGAAAGAAAACAAAAAGCAAGTAAACAACAACAAAAAAATGAAAATACTATGTTGTAATCCACCCTTAATCCCCACAAGTCCTCTCTCTTCCTCAAAAAATTATTGAAACTAGACTGAATCACCTTGCTGTTGAAAAGAATTGATCATTGTATAATCTTGTTATTATGTATAATTATCTCCTGGTTCTACTCATTTTCCTTAGCATCAATTCATGTAAATCTCTTCAGGCCTTTCTGAAGTCACCTGCTGATTGTTTCTTATAGAACAGTAATCTTTCATAACATATATTATAACTTATGCAGCCATTTCCCACCTGATGAGCATCCACTCAATTTCCAGTTCCTTGCCACTAAAAAAAAAAAAAGCTACTACAAATATTTTTGCACATGTGAGCCCTTTTCCTTTTTTTATGATCTCTGGGACACAAGCTCAGATCTTCTTTTTAAATCAGAAATAGTTGGAAGTCTTTTATTTCATTAAAAATCCTTCCCCCCCCCTCCCATCCCAGATGATAATTCTCAGTTTTGCTGGGAAACTTATTCTTGATTTTAAGCCTATACCCTTTTGTCTTCAGGAATGTCAGTGACTACTAAATTTTGTGATCCTTACTGTAGCTATTTGGTACTTGAAATCTCTTTCTGATTACTTGTAGTATTTTGTTTTTAACCTAAAAAATCTGGATTTGGACTATAATGGTTCCTGGAAGTTTTCATTTTGGACTTTCTTTCAGGAGGTGACCTGAATTTGCCCTATGATTATGGGGATTCTTTCTATTTGCATTTTGCTCTCTAGTTCTAAGAGATCTCTATAGTTTTCTTTTATGATTTCCTAAAATATTTGATTATCAGGACTTAAAAAAAAAAAAAATCATGGCCTAGGGGCAGCTAGGTGGCACAGTGGATAGAGCACCTGAAGTCAGGAGGACCTGAGTTCCAATTTGGTCTCAGACACTTAATACTTCCTAATTATGTGACCCTCGGCAAGTCACTTAACCCCAATTGCCTCAAGAAAAAAAAAAAATCATAGCCTTCACAAATCTTAAATTTTCATTCATCAGTCTGTTTTCCAAGTCAGTTATTTTTGCTATGAGATACCTTACATTTTCTTATAATTTTTCCAGTCTTTTTACTTTTTCTTGATATTTCTTTTTGTCTCATGGAATCATTATTTCCCACTGGTTTCATTCTAATTTTCAGGGAGTTTGGCTCTTGGGTAAAATTTTCCTCCTCTTAAGCCAAGCTGTTAATTTCCTTTCTGAGTCTTTCTTTTATAGGTCTCATTCATTTTCTATTTTTTCCCTTTTTCCCTTTATATTCATAAAAGCATTTTTAACTCTTAAAAAAACCCAGAACTCTTGCTTTATCTCTTCCTGAAATTCTATTTGCTACTTTCCTATTTTTAACGCTTTGCTATTCATGATAATTGTGGAAATATAAATAGAAGAATTGTGCATGTTTAATATATATTGGATCACTTGCCATTTAGGGGAGGGGGTTGAGGGAGGGAAGGGGAAAAAATTACTGCTGCCAGGTTATACCTATTCCTGTACTTTGAACAAGAGTAGATCTTGATGTGGTGAATTTAGGATCCTTCCTTTTCACCTATTTTTTTAGTTTCTCCCTGTGCTGGAATGTTTCCCTATAATGTACTTCTGGCCAGACTCCATCCCCATGCTCCACAGATCTCTGTCTCCTTCTGCTGATCTGTGCTAGAAGCAATGACTCATAATTGGCAGGCAGGGAGGATTTCTTAACAGGACAAGATCCAGTATATTTTCTAAATCTATTGGGAGGAAGTGTGGTGGCTCACTGTACTGCTGCTACTCAGTCACTGTGGCTTTCAAGACAACATACGTAAAAATGTGAGAATTTGTTTTGGTTGACTCTATTTTTTTTAATTAAAGCTTTTTATTTACAAAACATATATATGGGTTAATTTTTCAAAGTGATCTTTCCAAAACCTTGTGTTCCAATTTTTCCTCTCTTCCCCCCATCTCCTCCTCTGGATAGCAGATAATCCAATACATGTTAAACATGTTAAAATATATGTTAAATCCAATATATGTAGACATATTTATAGTTATCTTGCTGCACAAGAAAAATTGGATCAAGAAGGGAAAAATAAAACTGAGAAAGAAAACAAAATGCAAGCAAACAACAACAGAAAGAATGAAAATGCTATATTGTGGTCTACAATCCTCTCTCTGAGTGTAGATGACTCTCTTCATCACAAGATTATTGGAACTGATCTGAATCATCTCATTGTTGGAAAGATTTGCTTGACTTTAAATATATATATATGTATTACAAGGACTTTGTTGCTAGGGAAGAAAGGGTTAATTTAAATTTATGTCTTTTGTTTTTTGCCTTCCAAAATTTCCCACTGTATTCTTTTCCCTACAAGCTCCCAAAGAGCCAAACCTTATGACAGAAATTTTTTCTAGAAAGAAAAGGAGAAAGAAGAGGGAGGAAATCATAATGATTGATGAATATAGAAAAATCTGACAAAATATAAAGTGTTCCATATCTATACATCCCAACTCCACCACTATCATCTCTGGGCAGAGTAGTTTAGGAGAGGATAGGAATCAATAAAAAGAAAAGAAAGAAAATATCACAATTAATTTTATTTGTCCAAACTAGGTTTCTTTACCTTATTCAGACAGCAATCACTGAAGCCCTGATCATTGAAGCTCCAGTTTTATCCTGGGATTGTTTACCTTCATTAGGAATCTAGAGGTTCATCATATTGTTGCTGTACTTAGTGTAACTATTAATAATTGACTCAGCCCAAAACCATTCTGTGGTGTCAGCTTCTTCAGAATCAGGAATTACAGGAAGGCACAGACAACTAGTAGTATTTTTTTTTTTTTAAAGCATAGGAAAGAAAAATGTAGAATAAGATACACTGAAGAAAACAAAAGAAATGATAGAAAGAATCTGTTTACATGTTTGATTTATTTTTATTTTGGGAAGACCAGGGCTATTTCTCCTGATTAGGAGATTACTGAGCTGGTTGAAACCCATCTCTTGAAATGTGAAAATTTACTTAAAGTTTCAAACATTCTTCAGATCAAAAAGCCAAAAAAGGAATTCAAAGTAATTTGATTTGTCTTATCTGAGGAAGAATTCTCTGTAAGCAAATAAATCTCCCTTCTCAATCAGTCCATTGTGAACCCTCTAAATGTAGTTTACATTGTAACTTGACTTAGTTTATCTGTAGAGTCTGTTTAATTAGATTTGTTTCCTTAAAGGATATATGAGATTATAACTGCTTAACTAAATTTGTTCAACTTTTATAATATTAAGGGCAGGAATTTTGAAACTGTCTAAAAGGACTATGAGACTGCAGTATCTATTATTTCTCTCTCTCTCTTTGATATAATTTTGTTTGTTAGAACTTAAATTTTTTGGGGGGGAGGGGAGGTAAAATTTTTTATAATAGCTTCTAATTTTTCAAAATACATGCGAAAACTAAAAAAGCTAGAAAATGAACAAATTAAAGAACCCCAATTAAATACCAAATTTTAATTTCTAAAAATTAAAGGGGAGATTAATAAAATTGAAAATAAAAAAACTATTGAGCTAATAAACAAAACTAAGAGTTGGTTTTATGGAAAACCCAACAAAATAGATAAACCTTTAGCTAATTTGATTAGAAAAAGAAAAAAAAGGAAAATCAAATTTTCAGTATCAAAAATGAAAAGAGTGAACTTATCACAATGAAGAGGAAATTAAAACAATAATTAGGAGAAATTTTGCCCAGCTGCATGCCAATAAATCTGATAATGTAAGTGAAATGGAGGGATACTTCACAAAAATATAGATTGTCCAGATTAATAGAGGAGGAAATAAATTGCTTAAATAATCCCATTTTAGAAAAAAGAAGTTGAACAAGCTATTAATGAACTCCCTAAAAAGAAATCTCCAGGGTCAGATGGATTTACAAATGAATTCTACCAAACATTTAAAGAACAATTAATTCCAATACTATACAAACAATTTGGAAAAATAGAGAAAAAAGGAGTCCTACCAAATTCTTTTATGACAGATATTGGTACTGATACCTAAATCAGGTAGAGTCAAAACAGAAAAAGAAAATTATAGACCAATTTCCTTAAATGAAATATTGGCAAAGACAAATATATATATATATATATATGCAAAGATAGTTTTCAGCATTCATACTTGCAAAATATTGTGTTCCTATTTTTCTCCCTCCCTCCCCTCTCCCCTAGACAGCAAGAAATCCAACATAGATAGAATTTTAAATTTTGTTCAGTAATTTTTTTGAGTACTGAACCTGAGCTCAATTATAATAAAGCCTCGGTTTTTAAATCCTATGGTAGACTTATTTGGGCAACAGTAACCTACTGTACAAATTTGTCCCATAACAAATCCTAGGCAAGGAGGACAGCTTTGAAAGTTGTGTGCTGATTTTATTATTATATACTTATAAAGAAAAACAGGAAGCTAGGTGGCAGAGTGGATAAGAATACAAGAATTGGAATCAGGAAGCTATGAGGTCAAATTCCACTTTAGACACTTTTAAGCTATGTAATTCTAGACAAGTCACTTAATTTCTATGTTCCTCAATTTCCTCATCTGTAAAATGGGGATTATAATAGCACCTCCCTTCCAAGATTGGGGACAGTTAAGTAATACAGTAGATAGGACACCAGATATCTTCTTGAATTCAAATCTAGCCTCTGACAGTTACTAGCTGTGTGACCCTGAGAGAGTCACTTAACCATGTTTAACCTCAGTTTCCTCATGTATAAAATGAGCTAAAGAAAGAAATAGCTAACTACTATCTTTGTCAAGAAAATCCGAAATGGGGTCTAGAAGAGCCATACGTGATTGAAACAACAAATATAAATAAATTTGCTCTGCAAATTTAAAATTCTCTATAAATGCTAGCCAATATTATCAAAGCAAGCTGAACAGAATAGAAACCCACAGTTTCATGTATACACATATTGTGTCAGACATTGCACTAAACACTAGGGATACAAAGAAAGTCTTTGCCCCTGTCTTTTTTTCTGCTCTTCTATGGATTTGGAAACTCCCATTTTTTTTGGTACTTGTTAAATTCTGTATTTCTTCTTTTTGTTGTTGTTGTTGCTGAGGCAGTTGGGGTTAAATGACTTGCCCAGGGTCATACAACTAGGAGGTGTTAAGTGTCATGAAAGATTACTTGTATTTCCTCTCTAATGGAATCACTAAGCTCTTGGATGAGGAGACTGCAGTAGACAGAGCTTACCCAGGTTTTTTCAAAGCAATTGATAAAGAATCTCTTGTTGACATTGTGGAACAGAACAAAGCTCTGTAGTCAAATGACTAAGCTCAAAGCGTGATCATTAATGGTTCCCTTCAGTTCAGATCCTTAGGGATCTGCCCCTGGACTACTTAATGTTTTTATCAAGTGGATTTTGTTGTACTTCAGTTAAAGTGGACTTTGTCAGAGTGTAATTGGCACAAAGCTGGGCAGGATTGGTGACAGTCTCAGTGCAGTCAGGATCCTAAAAGATTTTTGGGGAACAGTGCTTAAGGCTGAATAGAATAAGAAATTCAATAATGGTGACTTCAGAAGGATAAGAAGGATAAGCTGGCAAGTGTTAAATAACAATTTATCTGAAAATGATATCTTTTAGCAAACTGCAAACTCTAGGTGAATCAATAGTGGGATTTGCCTTTAAAAATATATTATTTTTGGACTCCATTAAAAGAGTGAGAACATGGGGCAGCTAGGTTGCCCAGTAGAGCACCAGCCCTGAAGTCAGGAGGAACTGAGTTCAAATTTGATCTCAGACACTTAACACTGCCTAGCTGTGTGATGCTGGGCAAGTCACTTAACCCCCATTGCCTCAGGAAAAAAAAAAAAAAAAAAAAAAAAAAAGAATAATTAAGGATTTTCTTTTAAGAGGACCTAAAAGGCAATGGAGGAAGAAATTGTTCCTCCTAAGCCTGAAGTCAACTCAAGGATTTGGTAAGCTAACAAGGCAGTATTGATATTGATATAAGTATTGATAGCTCAGATGTTCTATAAATAGTCATGAAATATTAAGAGGAAATCATTGTATAAATCCTCTGTGGAGAATTTATGGAAAGACATGGGCAAGGAGAGAAGTCTTAGAAGACACTCACAAGAACAACAACAACAAAAAAAATACAAGCATTTTTCAGAATAACTAAAAAATTTGCCTTTGCATCTAGCCCGAGTACCTTAGCAAAGTACCTCCAGAAGGAATAAGCTTTACTATGATGTCATTATCACGTTTACCCCTTGACCTCTGAGTCTTCTATGAAGGTGATAATACCATAGTATTCATTCCTTCATGGAGGGTCAAGACCAATCAATATCAAACATCAAAACAAGCAGCCTATAAAAAAGCTATGAGTAATCAATGTGTGGGCTCGAAGTCAATACACTGATCTGGCCTGATACAGAGAAGAAGGCCGACATCTAACTTGTTCCAGGATGCCCTAATTTCCCCCATGGAACATAATCATTGAAACTACATTCAACTAAGCTGTTCCATGTTCAATTAGGGTGTCTAGTATATGTGTATTAGAGAGAAAGGGTGAGAAAAGAGAAAAAGAGACACAAAGAGAGAGATGGAAAGAGAGACAGAGGCAGAGAAATAGAGCTAGAGAGCCAGAGTACACAGGTTGAGACACAAATGTCTGAAAGGCATTTTGAGATTTTAGTGAATCAATGATCTCATTGTGATATGGACAGAAATTGAACTTATCCTCTGAGACTTCTCTTCTTGTCCATGTCCTTCCACAAATTCTCCATAGAGGATTTATACAATGGTTTCCTTTGGGTCTCAATATTTCATGGCTATTCATAGAGCATTCGAGCTATCTATTATCTAAGAGTCTTACAAAACATTGTATCACTTCCTTCTCTGGTTGTACAATTGCCTAATACCAATCCTTAATCACAACCTGATATTTGGTAACATCCTGTAGCCTACTAGAAAAGCAACATAATACAATATAGCAAAGAGAATGAAATGTGTAGTCTAAGGAAAAAGAACCACATTCAAATCCAACCTCTAAATTACCATCTTGTATGACTTTGATCAATTAATTTAATTTCTCTAGTCTTCAGTTTCGTATCTATAAGACAAGAAAATTGGACTGGGTGACCTCTGAGATCCCTTTATACTCAATCAGACTGGCATCCACCACGTACCTTTACTTTGCTCTTTGAATTACCAACAACTCTGGTTTTTCTGACACTGATGTTGCATTATTTGCTGCTATATAACATCTTTGAGAAAATATGAATATTAAAAAATATCAGCTTCAATAGAAAAGAGCTTCTTGGAACTATCGAAAGCAGTTGCAGGAGCCAAGATGGGAAATCCAGAAAATCACAGTGAATTCTTTGTACAGTCCAGCTCAGCAAAGAGAGACAGGGAGGTCCGGGGACACTGGAGAAGAGATCAGCAGGGTAAGGGGAGCCTTGCTAGAGTACCCTATACTGAGGCATTGCCTTGGAGACAAGTCCTACCACTGAGTCTAGGGCCAAATGAGAAGGATACTGAAGCATAGAATGGCATCCTAAAGTGGGAAGACCCTGGTCCATGTACCAAGAAAAGATGAACTTGTGAAGACAGCAGCAGTAATAGTTGTGGTGTAGGTCAGACCTCAGGAGCAAAGCAGGATCTCACTTCCACTTTCTAGGCCAGGCTTTAGAGGAAAAATCAGGGCAGGGATATCAGAACAAAGGGGAGTCATGGTTCTGCAACTTTGAGTCTACAGAGCTTCATAGAGGGCTGAGTTTAATAGCACTCTTGCCCAGGTCCAAACTCAAATCAAGAACTTAGACTTTGCCCTGAATCAGAAAAATTAGAAGCTATGAAAATTTTCAGGTCTGAGCTGTTTCTAGGATCCTGGAATAACACAACAGTTAATGCCTCAAAAAAGTAGCACTAGTACCAACCTCCACCTTCCTTTAGAACTGCCCCGGTTCCTAGCCACAATAGAGTCTAAAATGAATGAGTAAGCTGAAAGAAAAAGCAAAAAAACAAAAAAACAAAAACAAAAAAACCCCACCATGATAAGCAGAGATACTCAACACCCCCCTCCAAATTCCTTCTCTTCTGGGAATTCTGCCCATGTAGCCTTTTCCTCTTAGGCAATGCTTTCTCAATAGTACAATCATCCATGACCACTCTGAGGGACTTATGATGAAAAATCTTATCCATACCCAGAGAAGGAACTGATTATGTCTCAAAACAGATTGAAGCACAATCTCTCTCTCTCTCTCTTTCTCTCTATCTCTCAGAAGAAAAAGACTTTCAACCATTTCTGATTAAAAAAACAAGCTAAATAGAAAATTTTATTTTCAAATAGGATTCAAAAGAAGCATAAGGAGGTAATCAGGAAAGTGTTATTGTAAGTTAATTTATTAACCAGACAGTTGTAAGGCCTCATTTCTCAAATATAATGGAATTGAGTCAAATATATAAAAAAATAAGAGCCATATCCCAATTGGTAAATGATCAAAAATATGAACTATGCCCAAAGGGCTATAAAATCATGCAAATCCTTTCACCTAATAATATTATTAGGCATGAATCCTAAAAGACATTTTTAAAAGTCTAGGGGAGGGAGGAAGGAAAATTTGGAACACAAAATTTTACAAGGGAGACTGTTAAAAACTATCTTTGCATATATTTTGAAAAATGAAAGGCTTTTTCTTTCTTTTTTTGTTTCCTGAGTAATTTTTTTTTTTCTTTTTGCTCTGGTATGTATCATACATATTTAAAATATTAGATTACTTGCCATCTAGGTGTGGGGTAATGGTAAAAGAAAGAAAGAAATTTGAAACACAAGCTTTTGCAGGGGTGAATGTTAAAAATTATGTATATGTTTTGAAAATAAAAAACTTTAAACATAAATCAAAATCTAGCATTCTTTTTAAAAAGAGATTTTGTTGTTGTTTTTTAAAGAAAAGGACAGATATTTACAAAAATATTTATAGCACCTTTTTTGTTAGGGCAAAAAATTGGAAACTGGGGGGATGCCCATCAATTGGGAAATGGCTGAATAAATTGTGCAATATGATTATGATAGAATATTATTGTTCTATGGGGAATAAAGAGCAGATGCTCTCAGAAAAACCTGGAAAGTCCTCCATGAACTTAAACAAAGTGAAATGTACTGTGTACAAAGTAATAGCAATGTTGTGGGATGATCAGCTGTGAATGACTTTGCTGTTCTCAGCAAATCAATGATCTACAACTATTCTGAAGGACTTATGATGGAAAATCCTATCCATACCTATAGAAAGAACTGATTGTATCTGAATACAGATTAAAACATTCTCTCTTTTTTTCTCTCTGTCTCTCTGTCTGTCTGTCTCTGTATTTCTCTCTCTCTCTTATTTAACTTCATTTTTCTTGAAGGTTTGTTTCTATGGGGGGAGAGAGCTATGTTTTATTTCACAACATGACTTTTAAGGAAATGTTTTGCGTAACTTTACATGTGGTTTCTTAAAGGGTGCTGGGGGTGGGGATAAGGGAGAGAATCTAGAATTAAAAGTTTTGAAAACAAATGTGAAGAATTATTTTAAGTGTAATGGGAAAAATAAAAATGCTAAATTAATTAACAATAAACTTTTAAAAAGAAATGGGGTTTTAATGAAATAGATTTTCAAGCATTCCTAATGAAAAGATCAGAGCTGAATAGAAAATCTGATATTTAAACACAAGACTAAATAGAAACACAAAAAAAGGTAAATGACTGTAAAATCACAAGGGATTAAACAAGGTTAAAATGTTTATATTTTTATATGAGGGGAAAGTATTTCACATAAATGGGGTGTGAAAGAATGGATAAGGCAGTGAAGTAGAGTGGGGTTAGACTTCATTCTGGTCTGAACTGGTTCAAGGAAGAAGAAAGATTAAACACAAACATAGGCAGGTATAGAAATTCATTTTACACAACAGAGAAACAGGAGAGGAAGGGATTAAGAAAAAGTACAGGAGTGGGGAATAAGAAGACAGTGATCAGAGGCAAAAGAGATTCTTAGAGATGAGGCAGGTAAAAAGAAAAGGATAAGCATAAAAGAATTGGATGGAGGGAAATATATAGTTAGCAATCATGTTAATGTGAAGAGTATGAACTCATTATAAAATGGAAGAGAAGAACACCATAGGTTAGAAAACAGAATCCAACTACATATTGTTTACAAGAAACATATTAAACAGAAAGATACACATGGAGTGAAAATAAGGAATGAGAACTGAATTTCAGTCCAGTGGAAGTTAAAAAAACAAAAAAACAAAAATGGCAATCATAATCTCAGACAAGGCAAAAACAAAAATGAATAATTAAAGAAACAAATAGGGCAACTATTGAATAAATATTAATACTGAACCTATCTGTGCCAATGACATAGCATCTAAGTTCTTAAAGGAAAAGTTGAAAGAGGTCATAGACGGTAAAATTATAAAAGTATGGGACCTCAATTTATACTACTCAAACCTAGATAAATCTAACCATAAAATAAATTTAAAAAAAGAACGAAGGAACTGGACAGACTTTCAGAAAAGTTATATATATGGTAGACCTTTGGAGAATATTGAATGAAAATAGAAAGGAATATAACCACTTCTCAGTTGTTCATGGCACCTTTACAAAAATTGATCATATAGATCAAAGGATATAAACAGATTTCAAAAGAAGAAATTGAAACTATTTCTAGTCATATGAAAAAGTGCTCCAAATCACTATTGATCAGAGAAATGCAAATTAAGACAACTACTACACACCTCTCAGATTGGCTAAGATGACAGGAAAAAATAATGATGAATTTTGGAGGGGATGTGGGAAAACTGGGACACTGATACATTGTTGGTGGAACTGTGAATGGATTCAACAATTCTGGAGAGTGATTTGGAACTATGCTCAAAAAATTAACTAACTGTGCATACCCTTTGATCCGGCATTGCTGCAGGAACTATATGAACACAATTTCAAAACATTCCACACAAAGATAGATTTAAATAACTGGAAAAATAGTAATTGCTCCTGGGCAGACCAAGTCAATATAATCAAAATAACAATACTAAACTACTTAAAATTATTTATTTATTCAGTGCCATAGCAAACAAATTTTCTTTCTTTTTATTAATTTTATAATTATAAAAATTTTTTTTGATAGTACATATGCATGAGTAATTTTTTTATAACATTATCCCTTATATTCATTTTTCCAAATTTTCTCCTCCCTCCCTCTACTCCTTCCCCTAGATAACAGGCAATCCCATACATATTAAATGTGTTACAGTATAACCTAGATACAATATACATGTGTAAATCCAATTTTCTTGTTGCATGGTAAGAATTGGATTCCAAAGGTATAAGTAACTTGGGTAGAAAGACAGTAGTGCATTGTTGGTGGAGTTGTGAAAGAATCCAGACATTCTGGAGAGCAATTTGGAACTATGCCCCAAAAGTTATCAAACTGTGCATACCCTTTGATCCGGCATTGCTGCTATTGGGCTTATATCCCAAAGAAATACTAAAGAGGGGAAAGGGACCTGTATGTGCCAAAATGTTTGTGGCAGCTCTTTTCGTAGTGGCTAGAAACTGGAAAATGAATGGATGCCCATCAAATGGAGAATGGTTGGGCAAATTATGGTATATGAAGGTTATGGAATATTATTGCTCTGTAAGAAATGACCAACAGGATGAATTCAGAAAGGTTTGGAGAGACTTACATCAACTGTTGCTGAGTGAAATGAGCAGAACCAGAAGATCACTATACACTTCAACAACAACACTGTATGAGGATGTATTCTGATGGAAGTGGAAATCTTCAACATAAAGAAGATCCAACTCACTTCCAGTTGATCAATGATGGACAGAACTAGCTACACCCAGAGAAAGAACACTGGGAAGTGAATGTAGATTGTTAGCACTACTGTCTATCTACCCAGGTTACTTGTACCTTTGGAATCCAATACTTAACATGCAACAAGAAAATTAGATTTACACACATATATTGTATCTAGGTTATACTGTAACACATGTAAAATGTATGGGATTGCCTGTCATCTCGGGGAGGGAGTAGAGGGAGGGAGGGAATAAATTGGAAAAATGAATACAAGGGATAATGTTATAAAAATTACTCATGCTGTCAAAAAATTTATAATTATAAAATTAATTTTAAAAAAAAAGAAAAAAAAAAGGCAGTAGTGCTAACAGTTGGATCTTCTCTATGTTGAAGATATCCACTTCCATCAGAATACATCCTCATACAGTATCATTGTTGAAGTGTATAATGATCTTCTGGTTCTGCTCGTTTCACTCAGCATCAGTTGATGTAAGTCTCTTCAAGCCTCTCTGTATTCCTCCTGCTGGTCATTTCTTACAGAACAATAATATTCCATAACCTTTATATACCACAATTTACCCAACCATTCTTCAATTGATGGACATCCATTCATCTTCCAGTTTCTAGCTACAACAAAAAGGGCTGCTACAAACATTTTGGCACACACAGGTCCCTTTCCCCTCTTAATATTTCTTTGGGATATAAGCCCAATAGCAGCAATGCTGGATCAAAGGGTATGCACAGTTTGATAACTTTTTGGGCATAGTTCCAAATTGCTCTCCAGAATGGCTGGATTCTTTCACAACTCCACCAGCAATGTATTAGTGTCCCAGTTTCCCCACATCCCCTCCAACATTCCTCATTATTTGTTCCTGTCATCTTAGCCAATCTGACAGGTGTGTAGTGGTATCTCAGAGTTGTCTTAATTTGCATTTCTCTGATCAGTAGTGATTTGGAACACTTTCATATGAGCGGATATAGTTTCAATTTCATCAACTGAAAATTGTCTGTTCATATCTTTTGACCATTTATCAATTGGAGAATGGTTTGATTTCTTATAAATTAGGGTCAGTTCTCTATATATTTGGAAATGAGGCCTTTATCAGAACCTTTAACTGTAAAAATATTTTCCCAATTTGTTACTTCCCTTCTAATCTTGTTTGCATTAGTTCTGCAAACAAACTTTCAAAAGAACAACTTTATAGAGCTAGGAAAAATAGTAGCAAAATTCGTCTGGAGAATATCAAGTGAAGTGAAAAATATCAAAGAAGTGTTCAGTTCATTTCTCCAATATCATATTCTTATCACTTTTCAATGAGGCTCTGTTAACAATTAAGAAGTACCATTGGGATTCTGTCCCATAAGTAGCCTTCAGGGCATCGCAGTTTGGATTATTATCATCAGTGTAAAACTGAATATCAACTGCCTTCTTATTGAGCCAACAATTCTGCTCTCTCTAAGCTTTGCTTACCCTTTACTTCTGATAGCATTAAAAAAAATAATCCTTCTGATAAACTCTATGGAATATTCAGGGTTTTTGTTTTTTTTTTAGCAACTTCCCAACTTCCTCACCATTTTCATCAAATCAGTCATGATGTTTGCAAGTTTCCTGGACCAGATGAGCAAATGCAGTGATGTACACCAGCATTCTATTCCTCTGTTGTTCATGTGTTGGCTCAGCTTTTCCTCCAACTTAACAATGAACTGTTCCCTCTTAGAGAACTTCTTCAATCTGTTGATATTTTCTGGTAGTCTTGCCTTAGGGTTACTACTTTTGTTGAATGTGAACATTTCGCTTAGAGAGAATAAGTGTATGATTGGTCCAGCACTCTGCGTCACACATTACCTTTATCACTTCCATATATTACAATGACGTAGTCTATGAAATGCCAGCATTTACTATAAAGGTACATCCGTGAATTTTTCTATTTAGGCAAACAAAAGAGAATGTTGGTGATGAAAAAGTCTTCAGTGTTTTTGCTTTTTTCTGAGGCTGGGGTTAAGTGACTTACCCAGGGTCACACAGCTAGGAAGTGTTAAGTGTCTGAGACCAGATTTGAACTCAGGTCCTCCTGACTTCAGGACTGGTACTCTCCACTGCGCCACCTAGTTGCCCCACTAGATTAGTTTTGATTGTAAAACTTAAACCAGCATCACTGTCACCGTGGCTACTCCAGGAAAAAAATGTGTATCCAACTCTGACTTCAGTAAGCTGGCCTTCATTTGATAGCTGCCATTTGGATGTGACACCTGCTGAGTTCTCTCACAGCAAAAGCTGTTCATCTTTCATGCCTGCTGGATTTTATGTTGTCCATAAGCATGCACACATTCCATGTAGCAATGGTGAGTGGAATCATCTTTGCAAAAGTTTTTTTTTCTTTTAAACACTTTTTTGTATTTCAAACACAGAATAGGATCCCATCTACTGACGTAAGCAGACAATTTTTAGGGCACCTTTCTTAGCCCCTTCCTACCCCAGGAAGGAAAGAAGTGCAGTCCTTCAAAAAGGTGCTCAAATACCCCAGGGCCTGCCAAAACCCCACTGATGCTTCAGTCCAACAAGAAAATAACTCTATAGTTTGGGCCACCTGGCTGCAGAGTTGTGACTTTCAATAAAAATGTACTTTCTGCTTTGCTATTTGTCCCATCCCTACAAGTCTTCGAGGTAGGTAAAAAATGGTAAAATGAAAAATAAACAAATAAATACATAAATAAAAATGGTAAAATGGCTGATGTCTTTTGACTTCTACATAAATTGGATTTAAGTGAGGGAGAGTTTCACAAAGTCATTGGTCTGACTTTCTCTTTATGTCTCTTTGAGACTCATTGAAGTACAGTGTCAAGATAAAGTCAAGATGGCCCAGGATGCAGTAGATAACCTTGGTATCTCAGATGTCTAACTAAGCTCTAAGCACTTAACAGCACCTAATTCATCCTCCTTTATGGCTGCTGGAACAAATTGTTCTCATCTGTCCATTCACTGGTTACTGGGGTACACACCTTCCCCAACTCCCTGAAGGTTTCTCTCAACCTGGTTTAACTTGTCTGTTGAAATGGTTTACTAGGGGGTGACTGTTGCTCTTACTATAGCTTCTTGAAGCCACAAGGGAGAGTTGAGTGCCAAGGGGACACCAAAGGTGGATGAATAGCCATTAAAGGGACTTAGCAGCCCTTACATCAGAGCCACTATTCGTCCCTGAATGCAGACTATACTCCCAGTAATTTTGTATGGTGTAAGAAACAGAAATTGGTGGAACAGATTAGGTATACAACATACAGAAGCAAACAAGTACAGTAACTTGGTGTTTGACAAACCCAAAGATCCCAGCTATTGGGGCAAAATTTTACTATTTAACAAAAACTGGAGAGAAAACTAGAAAGTAGTTTGACAGAAATTAGGTATAGACTGACATCTTTCACCATATACCAAGATTAACTCAAAACAGGTAAATGTGGGGCAGCTAGTTAGTGTAGTAGATAGACCAGCAGCCCTGAAATCAGGAGGACCCGAGTTCAAATTTGGTCTCAGCCTCTTAACACTTCCCAGCTTTGTGTACCTGGGCAAGTCACTTAACCCCAATTGCCTCAGCAAGAAAAAAAAAGCCAACCTCAAAACAGGTACGTGATTTAGACATAAAGGGTAATATCATAAGCAAATTAAGGGAACATAGAAGAAATTACCTGTCAGATTTGAGAATAGGGGAAAGTTCATGAACAAACAAGTGACAAATTTATAAGAACTAAAAATGGATAATTTTGATTATATAAAATTTTGTATAAACAAAACCAAAACAGCAAAATTAAGAAGGAAAGCAGACTACTGGTGGGGGTGGCAATTTTTGTATCATATTTCTCTGACAAAGGTCACATTTCTTTTTCTTTCTTTTTTGGTGAAACAATTGGAGTTAAATGACTAATCTAGGTGTCACACAGCTAGGAAGTGTGAAGTGTCTGAGGTCAGATTTGAACTCAGGTCCTCTGCTTTATTCACTGCACCATCTTATTGCCCCTTTAAAGGTCTCATTTCTAATATAGATAAGTGTCTGAGGTCACATTTGAATTCAGATCCTCCTTCCATTAAATTTCATGATTCTTGAGGGCAGAAGTTGTATTTCACCTCTTTTTGTGTCCCCAGCCCTTGGCACAATACCTGGAACAAAGTAGGTGTTTAATAAATGTTTATGAAGTGGAATTGATTTTCTGAACTTATCATCATAATAATCAATCAGGATTCCAGAGGGCCAATAAAATTACATACCCCATTGACAGAGAGGGAAAGGAAGCAGAATGCAGAATGAAACAAATATTTTTCTAAACATGACCAATGTGGAAATTTGTTTTGATTCATTATATGTGTATAACATGGTTTTTTTTTTTTCTTGTGTTCTCAGAGAGAATGGGGATGAGAGAATGAGAAGATGGATTCTGACTAAAAAATCATATATATTGGGTATATATAACATATTATATTAATAATATGTATAAATTATATTATATATATATATATATATATAAATGTACATGTCAAGAAAACTTGGGAACTAGGATAAACATAATAACCAACCACAATTCTTGAGGATTCATGCTGCCTCATGTCAGACAGATTGAAACATATTTTTAGACATAGCTGATAAGAAATGTTATTTTGCTGACCACAGAGGGGTAAGGTTTTAGGTTTTGTAAAATGGGGAGGTAGGGAAGAATTGGGAGCAAGAAAAGGTTGATCTTTGTTCGAAAATAAAATTTAGAGGGCAGCAAGGTGGCATTAAGGTGGCAGCTAGGTGGCAGCTAGGTGGCGCAGTGGATAGAGCACCATGCCTGAAGACAGGAGGATCTGAGTCCTAATCTGGTCTCTAGACACTTAACACTTCCTGGCTGTGTGGCCTAAATAATCACAACTGACCTTCCACTTCCAGTCCCATTACCCTTTCTAACCTTAGCACATCCATTTAAAAATGGTGCTTATTTCTGTACTGTACACAAACACAAATATACACACAAGCAGCTGAAAATGTGTTGTTTAGCTGCCAGGCACATAAGATAAAAGAGCTTTAACCCTTCTCTATACAATGGAGGGAGATATCAGCAGTTATGCTGTTGATAAAGATCTGAAGGTCAGAAGAGTCATCAAGACAACGATATAAATATAGATATCATCTGCATAGATGGAATATTTGCAGCTGTAGGTAAGAATAGAATCAATAAGGAGGAGAATATAAAGGAATAAAAGCCAAGAATATAGTCTTGGGAGATGCCTACTTTTAAGGTGCAGAGCAGCAAGAAAAGACAAAGACTTACCAGTCAGAGAAGTATGAGGAGAAGTTAGGAAAAGCAAAGAAGGGATGTAGTGAAGGTACACAGAAAAATGTAGGAAATCCAGGATTGGGATTGTCGATTCGGTGCCTTTGAGAAAGCACTTGAATAAGCTGTTGGGGAGTAAAATCATAATACAAGGAGTTAAGGAGTTATGAATAAGTAGAGGCATGAAATTTGGATAAGAGGATCTTAAAGAGGATCAGGGATGATCAATGGAGAAAGATTCCATGGAAGATTGGATAGGATGGAATTAGCTTTGCCAAAGAAAGGGGCCACCTCACCCTACAGGACAGCAGGAAGGGAAGGAGAAGATGTCTTCCTACTTTTCCCAGGCGTTCTACCCTTTCCTATCAGCCACTGGGCCATTTCAATCAATCAATCAATATTTATTAAGCCCCTGCTGTGTGTCAGACACTGTGCTGGGTCCTGGGGATGCAAAAAGAGACAAAAGTCAGTTCCTGCCCTCAAGAAGCTTGTGCACAATCTACTGGGGGAGATTAGAAGCAAACAAATATATATAAAGCAGTATATGAACAGGATAAATAAGAAATAATTAATAGAGAGAAGTTCAACACTGCTTCGGAGCTCTTACAGGATAAGCTTACTGCTTTCTTGACACTGAGATCACAGGGGATTCCTGTGGGTAGGACTGCACCCTTTAGAAATAATAGAATAGCAAGAGGGTCAGTCACTAAATACAGGAGCCTCAAGGAACCAAGGGAAAGCACAGACACACAGACTCATATTCAAAAGGATTTCCTCTTTAGTTTTTCTTCCCTTTTTTCTTTCTTTTCTTTTTTTGTTCTACTCTAATCATCAGAGTGCCTCAGTACAGAGGGGAACACAGGGCACATCCTAGACTTTTTCCTCATTTTCCCGAGTTCAAATCTGGGCTCTGACATGTATTACCTGTTTTACCTGAAGCAAGTCATTTAACCTGCTTGCCTCAATTTCCTCATCTATAAAATGATCTAGAGAAGGAAATGGTAAACTATTCCAGTATCTTTACTAAGAGTTGAACACAACTTGAACAGATAGTAACACAATCTTCACCATCTGACTTATGTAGAACAAATCTAAGCCCTTCACATTTCCATTTAAGATCCCCTAAGCAATCTTTCTTCTAGGTCTCCGTCCATCTCCTTCTCTAGATTGAGATGGACACAATGGGTTCTTTTCTCCTTTCTTTCCCCTTTCCTTTCTCCCTCCCCATTCACAAGTTCCGCTAGGTTGTTGATCTGATAATATCTGCTCAGTTATTTATCCACTACTTTCACTCCCTCTTCTCTGTAAATGACTTAGAAAAAGGGAACTCAGACTGGGATGAATTAGCAAATTAATATCTTTACGTTAGGTCTGGGGTTGAGGGGGAGGTGCATTACATGCAACTGGTTTGTGTTAAGAAGATTCTCAAGGAAATAGAGAAGTAGACCCAATATAGTCCCCTTGAAGATATACCATTTCCTCCATAACAATTTCTCTCTGCCCTTTCCTTCCCTCAAAGATAAAGTGAGGCAAAATGTCTCTTATCAAATTTCAAATAGATCTTTGCCTGTACCTAAATGTTATATGTTTTTTTAATTAATTTGCTTAAATTAGTAAGCATGTGGAAATTTGTTTTGCAGAACTATATATATTTTATAGGTTTTGTTTTTCTTGCCTTCTCATTGGGTGAGAAAGGAGAGAATTTGGAACTGAAGAACTGAAAAAAATAGAATAAAAAGATTGTGCTAAAAGAAAAAATTGTTTTCCTTTCCCACTCCACTGGGGAAAAAAGAAGAAAAAAAAAAAAAAAAAGCCTTGTAATACATATGCTCAGTCACATAAAACAAATGTCCATATTGGCTATGTCCAAAAACATACCTCTTGTGAGGTGGATGGTGGTTAATCAGTTGGAGGAGACCCAAACAGCAGACATTCAAGGTGGGGAGCAATGTGCAAGGGGGAGAGGGGAGTCCTTGTGCCAATGGGAATTCCAGATAGAGCTAGATTTCTTTTGATCTCATCCATTTGTTACCCTTTGCCTTCTGATTAAGCAAGCCTCGGGAAATAAATGGCTTGTGCCCCTATAAAAGGTACAACAAATGGAAATAAACACACAAAAAAGGGCTGAATGGGTTGTCCTTAGCTGTAATGGAAGTCTGGGCCCTTTAGGGGACTCATGTTGCTTGTCCTAAGACAGGAAAAAGACAAAAAAAAGTACTTGTCTCAACACAGACTTGGAACCCCAGGGAGCAAGCAGGCATTTATATAGTACTTGGAGGCTTGAAAAGTGCCTTTCAATACTTAGTACTTTTGTCATTTGATCTAGTATTAATTTGATCCTCACATCAATCCTTCAAGGTAGGTGCTACTATTATTAGCCTTTTATAGATGAGAAAACTGAGGCTAGGAAAGGTTAAATAACTCAAGTTTCTCTTATTCCTCCAGTAAAATGACACTTGCACCATGTTGAGAGGATGAGAAGAAGCCTTCTGGCCACCGATCAGTACTTTTTTGGCATCATCATGGACAAAGGATCTTAATCTGAAAAGGAAATTGCAGAAAGGGAATTTGTAGATTAGTGTAAGACAGTTAGGTGGTACAGAGAATAAAGCATTAAACCTGAGTTTAAATTCAGCCTCTTAACATTTACTAGCTCTGTGTCCTTGGGCAAGGCACTTAAACTTTGCTTGAGCAAACTTTGCTCTGTTCTTGAGCAGAGAAGTTAGATGAACTGCTGCAAATGTTGTAAAAGAGTTTCTTATTCAGATATAGGTTAGATGATCTTTGGGGTTCCTTCCAATTCTGAAATTCTGTGATTCTGTAAAAACTCTTTGACTTTTCTGGCCTGAGGAAACTGAGGTTTCCTCATCTGTAAAATGAAACAACTGGGCTAAATGGTCTTTAAATTCTCTTCTTGGATCTTAGATTTAGATGGGACCATAGAGACACATCAAGTTCAATTTTCACATTTTATGCTGAAGCACAGAGAGTTAAGCAATTTATCCTGAGTAGAAACAGGTAGTAAGTAATGGAGAGGATTTGAATCCACATCTTCTTCACTTCCAGAAAAGTTCTTATCCTGAACTCCAAACTGCTTCATCCAGCTCTAAATCCTCTTGACACTATAAATCAAATATTTGGGAAAGGGAAAAGATGAAGTTTGATTTTCAGGTGGACAGCTTTCCCTTCAATATCTCTTGGATACATTCAGCTTTTAAGGCGTTCGCTAAGCCCCAACACCATCACTCTTCATAGAAAATTTCATGAGAATGTCTCAAGATATTACCCATTCTACCCAAGAAGTGTAATCTTACTGTTCCACAACTCATTGTGTCCCTCCACAATCCTTAAAGCCTCCCCTGTGGATGCTTAATCATAGGATTAATTATATAATGATCAACCACACAATTCCCATAGATCCATGCTGAAGCATGCCATCTATCTCCTAGTGAGAGACAATGGACTCAAAGTACATATTGAGACATAAATTCATTGATAGATCCATTGGGGGAATTAATTTTGCTTGACTAAGCATATTTTTTTTCAAAGGATTATTTCCCCCCTTCAATATGAGGAAGAATAGGGAAAAGAGAAAAGTTGGGGTTTTTTCCCCCTCATTAATTTCTCTTTTGAAAGAGATTAGTGTACTGTGGGAAAAGTATTTGAACTGTAGTCAGGAAATCAGAGTTCAGATCCTCCTTCTATTATTTATTCCCTGACACTGGACAAATCACTTAATATAACAGCAGCTCATTTTGTTGTAACAAAAGAGGACATCCATCAATCAGGCATTGGTTGGACAAACTGGCATATGAACATACTGGAATACTATTGTGCTGTAAGAAATGACAAAGGGGATATTTTCAAAGAAATCTTCAGAAGACTTGTATTGATTTGGAATTGATGTTGCCTAAGAACCAAGAAAACAACGTATACAATTAGCAGTAATAATCCTAAAGACTTTAACACTCAGAAAGATTACTAACTGGTCGATACAATGATCATGATTATGATTCCCATGATAAAGCACACTACTCATCTCCATATAAAGAGATGATAGACTCAGAGCTCAGGTTGAGATAAATTTTTAGACATGGCCATCAAGGGAATTAGTTTTGTTTAACTATGCATGTTTATTACAAGGGGTTTTTCCCATCTTCCTCAATGTAGGGAGAAATGTAGGAAGGAAAAAAATAGATTCTTTTTTTTTTGTTGTTAATATTTCTTTAGGTTCAGGAAAGACTTTGCATAGGATGTAGTCTTTAAGTGAAATGATGGAAGAAACTGAGAATTCCAAGAACCAGAAGTAAGAAGGGAATATATTCCAGTCAATTTGAGTAAAATCATAGCAACAGAAAATGAAATACCAAACTCAGGAAATAGTCAGCAATTCAGTTCTGCTGATATGGAAAATTGGTCCTCGAAAAGAATGTGAGATAAGTCTTACAAAGAAAAGTTGGAGCCAGATTGTTAAGGACTAACCTTTAGTCTGAAGAGTCTGTGCTTTATCCAAGAAACAACATGGAGCTGATGAAAAAATTTTAAGAGGAAGTCACATGGTCAGATTCCAAGAACAAAACTCAACTTTATGTTGAGTTTTCAGTCATTAAAATCTGTCTTTTTTACATGTAGCTATGTCTCCCACTTCATCTCATCACCACCACCATCATCACAATAAAGATAGATTCAATATTTTAAATAAATGCAATAAATGTCATTTTACTAAATGTGAATTTTAAAATAAATGTAATAAATTGTATCTTACCCAAAGCTATAAAAGGCAGTTTTATCTCTGGTACTCACATGAACCCTAGGAGACAGACTATTTTCATCTCCATTTGACAGTTTTTAATCCCAATCCTATAGGTTTGTTTTTTTTGTTTTGTTTTGTTTTGTTTTTTTTCTTTTTCTTTTTCTGAGGCTGGGGTTAAGTGACTTGCCAAGGGTCACACAGCTAGGAAGTATTAAGTGTCTGAGACCAGATTTGAACTCTGGTCTTCTATCCACTGCGCCACCTCGCTGCCCCTCTATAGGTTTTTTGGTAATTTTTAAAATTCAAGTTCAGGATCTGGCAGTGACCTTTATTAAATATTTTCTTGGCTTCAGTTCACTCACCCCAGTCTGAGCATTATGTTTTGGATCCAGTGGATGCAGTGGAAAGAACTTTGAACCTGAAAGAAGAGACCAGGAGTGTGGGAACCCCAGAAGCTTACTTCATTCTCTGGGTCTGTTTGCTCCTTTGAAACAATGAAGAAAAGGTCCAAAAGACCTTTAAGTTCTCTTTTGGCTTCAACATTGTAGGATTTTGTAATTTTGTCATTCAGTTTTTTTTTTTTTTTTAATCTCACTTCCAGATTTTTAAAATTAATTTTATAATTATAAAAAAAAATTTTGACAGTACATATGCCTGAGTAATTTTTTTATAACATTATCCCTTGTATTCATTTTTCCAAATTTTCCCCTCCCTCCCTCTACTCCCTCCCCTAGATGACAGGCAATCCCATACATTTTACATGTGTTACAGTATGTATAACTAGATACAATATATGTGTGTAAATACAATTTTCTTGTTGCACGTTGAGAATTGGATTCCGAAGGTATAAGTAACCTGAGTAGATAGACAGTAGTGCTAACAATTTACATTCACTTCCCGGTGTTCCTTCCCTGGGTGTAGTTGTTTCTGTCCATCATTGATCATCTGGAAGTGAGTTGGATCTTTTTATGTTGAAGATATCCACTTCCATCAGAATACATCTTCATATAGTATTGTTATTGAAGTGTATAATGATCTTCTGGTTCTGCTCATTTCACTCAGCATCAGTTGATGTAAGTCTCTCCAAGCCTTTCTGAATTCATCCTGCTGGTCATTTCTTACAGAACAATAATATTCCATAACCTTCATATACCATAATTTACCCAACCATTCTCCAATTGATGGACATCCATTCATCTTCCAGTTTCTAGCCACTATGAAAAGGGCTGTCACAAACATTTTGGCACATACAGGTCCCTTTCCCCTCTTTAGTATTTCTTTGGGATATAAGCCCAGTCGTAGCACTGCTGAGTCAAAGGGTATGCACATTTTGATAACTTTTTGAGCATAGTTCCAAATTGCTCTCCAGAATGGTTGGATTCTTTCACAACTCCACCAACAATGTATTAGTGTCCCAGTTTTCCCACATCCCCTCCAACATTCATCATTATTTGTTCCTGTCATCTTAGCCAATCTGACAGGTGTGTAATAGTATCTTAGAGTTGTCTTAATTTGCATTTCTCTGATCAGTAGTGATTTGGAACACTCTGATGGAACTGATTGGAACTCTGGTATGAGTGGATATAGTTTCAATTTCATCATCTGAGAATTGTCTGTTCATATTCTTTGAACATTTATCAATTGGAGAATAGTTTGATTTCTTATAAATTAAAGTCAATTCTCTGTATATTTTGGAAATGAGGCCTTTATCAGAACCTTTACCTGTAAAAATGTTTTCCCAATTTGTTACTTCCCTTCTAATCTTGTTTGCATTAGTATTGTTTGTATAGAAACTTTTTAGTTTGATGTAATCAAAATCTTCTATTTTGTGATCGATAATGATCTCTAGTTCTCCTCTGGTCATAAATTCCTTCCTCCTCCACAGGTCTGAGAGGTAGACTATCCTCTGTTCCTCTAATCTATTTATGATCTCATTCTTTATGCCTAAATCATGGACTCATTTTGATCTTATCTTGGTATATGGTGTTAAGTGTGGATCCGTATCTAATTTCTGCCTTACTAATTTCCAGTTTTCCCAACAGTTTTTTTCAAATAATGAATTTTTATCCCAAATGTTGGTATTTGTGTTTGTCAAACACTAGATTGCTATAGTTGTACCCTATTTTGTCCTTTGTACCTAATCTGTTCCATTGATCGACTGGTCTATTTCTTAGCCAATACAAATGGTTTTGGTGACTGCTGCTATATAATATAGCTTTAGATCAGGTACACCTAGACCACCTTCATCTGACTTTTTTTTTCATTAATTCCCTTGAAATTCTTGACCTTTTATTCTTCCATATGAATTTTGTTGTTATTTTTTCTAGGTCATTAAAGTAGTTTCTTGGGAGCCTGATTGGTATAGCACTAAATAAATAGATTACTTTGGGGAGTATTGCTATCTTTATTATATTTGCTCGGCCTATCCATGAGCACTGAATGTCCTTCCAATAATTTAAATCTGACTTTATTTTTGTGGCAAGTGTTTTGTAATTTTGCTCATATATTCCTGACTTTTCTTTGGTAGATGGATTCCCAAATATTTTATACTCTCGACATTTGTTTTGAATGGAATTTCTCTTGTATCCCTTGCTGTTGCATTTTGTTGGTGATGTATAAAAATGCTGAGGCTTTATGTGGATTTATTTTGTATCTTGCAACTTTGCTAAAGTTATGAATTATTTCTAATAACTTTTTATTAGAATCTCTGGGTTTCCTAAGTATACCATCATATCATCTGCAAAGAGTGACAGTTTGATTTCCTCATTACCTACTCTTATTCCTTTAATCTCTTTCTCGACTCTTATTGCCAAGGCTAGCGTTTCTAGTACTATATTGAATAGTAATGGTGATAGTGGGCAACCTTGTTTCACTCCTGATCTTACTGGGAAAGGTTCCAGTTTATCTCCATTACATATTATGCTTACTGACGGTCTTAAATATATGCTCCTGACTATTTTAAGGAATAGTCCATTTATTCCTATACTCTCAAGCATTTTTAGTAGGAATGGATGTTGGATTTTATCAAATGCTTTTTT
Organism: Sminthopsis crassicaudata; assembly: GCF_048593235.1. Classification (NCBI taxonomy): domain Eukaryota; kingdom Metazoa; phylum Chordata; class Mammalia; order Dasyuromorphia; family Dasyuridae; genus Sminthopsis; species Sminthopsis crassicaudata. The sequence goes on from NC_133618.1 coordinate 58,200,211, forward strand.
TTCTGCATCTATTGAGATGATTATATGGTTTTTATTAATTTGATTATTAATATGGTCAATTATACTAATAGTTTTCCTAATATTAAACCAGCCCTGCATTCCTGATATAAATCCTACTTGATCATAGTGTATTATCCTGGGGATGATTTTCTGAAGTCTTTTTGCTAATATCTTATTTAAGACTTTAGCATCAATATTCATTAAGGAAATTGGTCTATAGTTTTCTTTCTCAGTTTTCTTTTTTTTTTTTTTTTTTAGTTGTTTGCTTGCATTTTATTTTCTTTCTCATTGTTTTCCCTTTTTGATCTTATTTTTCTTATTTTTTTTGTTTTTTTTTGTTTTTTGTTTTTTGTTTTTAAATTTTTTAATTTTATTTTATAATTATAACATTTTTGACAGTACATATGCATGGGTAATTTTTTACAACATTATCCCTTGCACTTACTTCTATTCAGATTTTTTCCCTTCCTCCCCCAACCCCCTCCCCCAGATGGCAAGCAGTCTTATATATGTTAAATATATTACAGTATAATTTAGATACAATATATGTGTGTAGAACCGAATTTTTTGTTGCACAGGAAGAATTGGATTCAGAAGGTAAAAATAACAGTTTACATTCATTTCCCAGTGTTCCTTTTCTGGATGTAGCTGGTTCTGTCCATCATTAATCAATTGGAATTGGATTAGTTCTTCTCTATGTTGAAGAAATCCACTTCCATCAGCATACATCCTCGTACAGTATCATTGTTGAAGTGTATAATGATCTTCTGGTTCTGCTCGTTTCACTCAGCATCAGTTGATGTAAGTCTCTCCAAGCCTCTCTGTATTTCTCCTGTTGGTCATTTCTTATAGAACAATAATATTCCATAACATTCATATACCATAGTTTACCCAACCATTCTCCAATTGATGGACATCCATTCATCTTCCAGCTTCTAGCCACTATGAAAAGGGCTGCCACAAACATTTTGGCACATACAGGACCCTTTCCCTTCTCTAGTAGTTCCTTGGGGTATAAGCCCACTAGTAGTATGGCTGGGTCAAAGGGTATGCACATTTTGATAACTTTTTGGGCATAATTCCAGATTGCTCTCCAGAATGGTTGGATTCTTTCACAACTCCACCAACAATGCATCAGTGTCCCAGTTTTCCCACAGCCCCTCCAACATTCATCGTTATTTGTTCCTGTCATCTTAGCCAATCTGACAGGTGTGTAATGATACCTCAGAGTTGTCTTAATTTGCATTTCTCTGATCAATAGTGATTTGGAATTTTTCTCAGTTTTCGATCTACCTGGTTTAGGTATCAGTACTATGTCTGTGTCATAAAAGGAGTTTGGTAGGACTCCTTCAATCCCTATTTTTTCAAATAGTTTATATAAACATTGGGGCTAATTGTTCTTTAAATGTTTAGTAGAATTCACATGTAAATCCATCTGGTCCTGGGGATTTCTTCCTGGGGAGTTGATTAATAGCTTGTTTTATTTCTTTTGTCTGAAATGGAACTATTTAAGCAATTTATCTCCTCCTCTATTAATCTAGGAAGCCTATATTTTTGGAGGAAGTCATCCATTTCACTTAAGGTATCAAATTTATTGGCATAAAGTTGGGCAAAGTAATTCTTTATTATTTCTCTAATTTCCTCTTCATTGGTGGAAAGATCCCCCTTTTCATTTTCAAGACGGACAATTTGATTTTCCTCTTTCCTTTTTCTGATCAGATTTACCAAAGGTTTATCTATTTTATTGGTTTTTTCATAAAACCAACTCTTGGTTTTATTTATTAATTCAATAGTTTTTTTTTTTTTTTTTTTTTTTTTTTTTTTTTTACTATCAATATTATTGATTTCTCCTTTTAATTTTAGTGTTTCAAGTTTAGTTTTTGGTTGGGGGTCTCGCTTCCAGTTTTTTACCATCTGGTTCAAGCATTCTCCAAGTCATTGATGAAATGGCAGTTGGGGAGATCTTCTGCTGTGTAATCCAGGCTTCTCCGCTCTTGTCTGTCTCAGAGCTGTTTAGCCCAGTAACCTGGCCCCACTCTCCTCCAGTAAATCTCCGTAAGGGCGTCAGGTGAAGGTCTCTTCAGGTAAGTTAGCTCGGGATAGGATTGCAGGGTTCCGTTTTCCCAGCTTTCTTCCCGCTCTTCCTAAGCCTCCCTCTCTTCCTTTTGACAACTAGCTCTTTTTAAAAAATAGCTTTTTATTTACAAAGCATTTGCGTGCGTAATTTTTCAGCATTAACCCTTGCAAAACCTTCTGTTCCAGATTTTCCCCTCCTTCCCCCGCTCCCTCCCCTAGCTGGCAGACAGTCCCATACATGTTAAGTATGATAACTGGTAGTTTTGACTGAGGTTTAGACTCTTTCTTCCAGAGCTCCAGAATTAGTAACAGCGACCGAGACTCCTTGGGTTCAGTAAAGACTGTGCACAGGTTGTAGCCTTTAAGTGGGGCCCTGGAGGAAGCTGGGGATTCCAAGAACCAGAGGTAAGAAGAGAATATGCAAGTTTCGTACAGCTCCAAGCCCACCCGTCCCTTCCAAAGCATCGCGCGCAGGCGACAGATACAGACACCCAGACACCCAGACACCCAGACACAGACTCACATACATGCACACGCACACGTACACGCCCCCAACTCCCATCACACTAGTAGAGCCACACTGGACGAGGAAGGATAACGCTGAGCGAGGGCAATGACAAGGGCGGACCCAGCCTGGCGCTGCCTGCACCCCACCGCCCTCCTTTCCGCCTGAGCCATTTTCTTCGTTACGCTTACGGGGAAGCCGAGCTGGCTTGCGGGAAACTTGCCCCTCAACTTTTTCTGGAGTGCAGAGAGGGGGAGGGGCTTGCTGGACGAAAGTGAAGGCTAAATCCACACTTCCCCAGTTTCTCAAGTTCTCACCCCACTCTGCTGGGAGGGCGACGCTGGGGACAAGCCGGGTGTCTGTCTGGGGCGGACAAGCCGAGTGTCTGGGGCCGACAAGCCGGGCGTCCGTCTGGGGCCGACAAGCCGGGCGTTTGGGGCCGACAAACCGGGCGTCCGTCTGGGGCCGACAAGCCGAGTGTCTGGGGCCGACAAGCCGGGCGTCTGTCTGGGGCGGACAAGCCGAGTGTCTGGGGCCGACAAGCCGGGCGTCCGTCTGGGGCCGACAAGCCGAGTGTCTGGGGCCGACAAGCCGGGTGTCTATCTGGGGCCGACAAGCCGGGCGTCCGTCTGGGGCCGACAAGCCGGGCGTCTGGGGCCGACAAACCGGGCGTCCGTCTGGGGCCGACAAGCCGAGTGTCTGGGGCCGACAAGCCGGGCGTCTGTCTGGGGCGGACAAGCCGAGTGTCTGGGGCCGACAAGCCGGGTGTTTGTCTGGGGCCGACAAGCCGGGTGTCTGGGGCCCTGGTACTTGTCGGACTGCGAAGGTTTGCGGGCGGAAAGGCCACGGGGGCAGCGCCCACGCTCATGGGTTCTGACCATCCCAGTGGGGAGCCCGACGCTCCCGCGGCCTTGACTGCCGCCCGCCAGGTCGCCTGCGCCCTCATGGGCTTGGCCTTCGCCCTGGGCGTCCCGGGCAACCTGACCGTGGGTGTGGACGGTGTGCCCGAAGGATGAAAGCTCCCCCCGCCCACCGTGCTGCTGATCGCCAACCTGGCGGCGGCCGACCTGCTGGGCGCTGCTGACCGTGCCCCTGTGGATACACGCGCTGGCCGGCTCCTGGGGCCTGGGACCCTTCGTGTGCCAGATCTTGGTGTGGCTGGTCAACGGGTCCATGTACTCCGGCGTCCTGCTCGTCACGCTGCTGAGCGCCGAGCGCCTGGTGGCCCTGGCGCGCCCCTTCCACCTGCAGCGCTGGTGGCGCCGGGCCGAGGCGCGCAGGGTGCTGGCGCTCCTGTGGGTCACTGCCTTAGCCCTGGCCGTGCCCGCCGCGCTCACGGCGGACACCGACCAGTGCCTCCAACGCCATTTCTCGTCGGGCCAGCAGCTCGTGACGCTCCTTCTACTGGAGACCCTGGCGGGCTTCGTGGGGCCCTTCACCGTCATCGCCGTGTGCTCGGCCTGTGTCCGCAGCCACCTGCGCCAGCTGCGGCACCCGGGCCGGCACCGGGCCAGCCGCATCGTGACTGCCGTGGTGCTGGTCTTCGCCGCGTGCTGGCTGCCCTACCACCTGTCCAACGGCGTCGCCGTGGCGGCCGAGCTGCTGGAGGCCGACCCCGAGGCCCTGCTGCACTCCGTGGCCGACTTGGGGCACAGCGTCTCGGCGCCCCTGGTCTTCCTGAGCAGCTGCATCAACCCTCTGCTATACGGTTTCGCCGCCCGGTGCATCGGCCGCGCGAGGGGCTTGGCCGGCCTTTTCGCCCGAATGGTCCCCAATTTCTACAGCGAGGGAGCCCGACCGCGGGGCAGCGGGATTGTCAGGGAGACCACCTCCCGCCAGCCTGTGGACACGAAGAGCCCCGACTCTGCGGAGTGAGGAAGCCCCTGCTCTCTCCGCCCGACTGCCGGCGGAGGGGAGAGCCTTAGGCTTGTAAATCTTTCATTTCCTTAGTGATTAAAGGTTTGGATGGGATTTTCCTTACTACGTCCTTAAAGAGGGGGTAGCGCTGATATTGTTAACCCCGTTTTACAGAAGAGAAAGTTGAGGCGTGAAGAATCAAAAGGCTTGAAAGTTTCAAGGCTACTAAGTGTCAAAGCTGAGATTTGAACTCAGTGCCCTAAACTGACACGTAGGCTTTCCCCCCTTATCTCACCCTGAGGAATCCATAGAAAGCTAAAACTGGGGAGACAAGGAAGGGGAAGGTCCCTAGTTCTGGCCATCCTCGGGATGGGAGGTAAGGTGAGTGCGGTCGGGGACAGTGTTTCAAATCCACATATATTTTTCATTTAATGTTTTATTTTGACTCCGTTACATGTAAAAACAATCTTAACATTTTTAAAAATAATTTTGAGTTCCATGTTCTCTCCCTCTGTCCTCTGGTCCTCTCCCATTGAGAAAGCCAGAAATTTAATATAGTCATCAATATACATACACTTGTTATGACCTAAAATTGCTAAACATTGGAAAATAGATAAAAAACGACACAAGCTCCTATCTTTAAAGAATTTACATTCTGATGTGGGGGAAGGGAACACCATGCTCAGACATAAGTATAACAGGAAACAGTAAAAAAGGAAGCCAAGGAGAAATCCAGACCAAGTACCCTAGGATTTTGATTAATAAAATGACTAAACACAAGCCCAGAAGACTAATAATTCTTTTGACTGAGAGATGATGAACTTAAGATACAGAATGAGACATAGATTTTTGGACTCAGCCAATGAAGAAATTTATTTTGCTTAACTATATATATTTTATTTCATTAAATATTTTCTAATTAAAGATTTTTTTAATGTTCATTTTAAGAAAAATTTGAGTCAGAATTCTTTCGCTCCCATCTTTTCTCCACTCCTTGAGAAGACAGCATTATGTTATCATTTATATGTGTGAAGTCAAAGTGTATATTTTTGTTATAAGATTTTTCAATTTGGGAGGAAGTATTATGATTCCCTTTTCTTTCTCTCCTCATTCCAAAATGGAGAGAACAGGAAAAAGGCCTGAAAAAAAAATCACAGAAGTAAGTGCCTGACAGATTGGCCAATTACAAGTTGAAGTTTAAAAGAAAACTGAACACCATGCAGATTCTATTTTGTGTACAATCTTCTGTTCTACAATGTATTAGAAATGATGGTTTTATATGTATTTGTTAAGTTCAGATTGAAAGTCAATAAAACTGAACTGGGATGAAAAATGAAAATATGGGGAAGGAAAGGTTTTTCAGCTGTGGGGAAGGAGCATAGGTAAGGTTCTTCAAGAAGTGCTCTGATAAACTGAATTTTGCAAGAAGAGATGGATGGGCAGACATGACGAGTAAGTGCCTTCCAGGAATGGGGAATGCTAAACACTAAACTGGGGCAATCTGTCCAAACACCTCCTAGTTGTATATAATATATATTATATATTGTATAATAATAATAATTTTATATATATATATATATGATAGTGGCTTTGGAAATTGCCTCATAAGCAACTCCAAGTTCAAAAGTCCTTGAATCTGAGAGTTTGATGATCAGACAGAAATAAATTATTCACCCAATGTAAATCTAGACTGGAATTTTAAATTCTTTAAATAGCCAACTATACCCTCAGTGGAAAATCTAAAATGGCTCCCTAAGTTTAGTTCCCATCTAAGGGGAAGTTGATTGGATGTCTGAGTGCTTTCTACATTTTCTTTATCTATTTATAAGCTCCTACAAGGTTTTATTTTGAAATATGTTTTAATGCTTTGCATTTTATGTATTTTCTGTAGTTTGAAATCAAATCAGGACTGTACCCAATATCTATTTTGTACCCTGAGTGCTTGTATAGGAGCTAAGGTTCCCTTTTATCTACATTTGGAGAAATACAGATAGGAGATACATAGTCAAGGTATATTAAGAAATTTTCTTAGGTGAATTTGGGGAGAAGCAATGAGTCAAACAGAAAAACTGACTCTCTTATAGTTGGCTCCCAAGTTTTGGAATTGAATCTGTGTCATTATGACTTCACAGCATATAGTTTCAAGAATTCCTAATAAGGAAAAATTAATATGATTCTCCTAATTATCAAAATGGTATGTATAATAAATACACTAATACTTTAGATCTGTCAAGAACTGCCTTTTCTGGTTTGGAAGTCAGAATCTTACAATGCAGCTTGAAATAATCAATTCTTGACAATGCTCTCCTGTGTATGCTAAGTGAAGTGAATCAAAGTGAATCAAACATTGAAGAACCTGTTCCTGTCACAAAACTCATCACAGAATTGTCTCCCCACCAAGCAATAACCCCCATGATTTGAAACACTTAAGAACTGTTTTAATAGAATTGGAGAACACCCATATTTTACTGCACTCATGGACTTCTCATAAAAAACCACTCAGACTGAAAATGAATGTGTTATAGTCCACCTTCCTCCTCCCTTCCCTCTTAGGATTTGTGTATAAAAAAATCTCTGCTTTCCTGCAACAAGAGAAGGTCTCCTGCTCAGAATTTGCAAACTGTATTCCTCATTCTGAAAGTGAGTGAAGCACTTGGTATTCACAATTTAAAGACCAAGATAGTAAAATTTCTGTTAACACTAGCTTTCTTAAAAGCAAAAAGTCATTTTTCCTGTCTTGTGTTTTTTTCTTTCCCTTTTGATCTGATTTTATTTTCACAGAATGATGAATATAGAATTGTTTAGAAGAATTGCACATGTTTAACTATATTGGATTGCTTGTTATCTTGAAGAGAGGGAATAGGTAAAGGGAGGGTGAAAAATTTGAAACACAAGGTTTTGCAAAGGTGAATGTTGAAAATTATTCTTCCATGTATTTTGGGGGGTGGGAAACACTATTCAATTTTTTTTTTAAACAGAAGTCTTCATATTTGAGACCTTTTCTGATTCTTCTAGTGTATGATTCCTTTTTCTCTCCCTCTCAATTATCTTGTATTACTTTTTATTTTGCTGCAAATTTACTTAATTGTGTACATGTTTTATCCTACATCCCTCAGGAAAATATACAGTTCTTGAAAGCAGAGACTTTTCATGTTTGTGTAGCCCAATACTTAGCACAGTAACTTGAATATAATAGTATAAGAAATTATTTTTTTCTGATACTGACTAATTATTGTATTAGGACCAAGGTTTTTCCCCTTTTCTACTTCCCTCATCCAGAAACCAACCAGTTTGGGAAACCCCCCTTAAAGATTTACTCAGAGCAAGTTCTAATTAGACAGTAAATGAAATTCTAAATTTGGGCTAACGGATGCATACCTACTCATTGTGTTTGTTCTGACATATCTGGGAAAATGTGGATCCCTCCCTTTATTTATGGGCTCCTATAAGGTTTTGTTTTGTCAGAGGAGGGAAGTAATACTTGTATTTTACATATTACATATTTTCTACGGTTTGAAATAAAGGTAATCTTATACCCAACATGCATGTTGTACCTCCAGAGCTTGTACAGGAGCTATGGATACATACACTGATGTGTGAAATTGGAGAATGTGTAGATAATATCCCAGTCACTAATACAGGTAAACAATGCATACCTTATCACCCAGGAGAAGTAGTAGCATCAGGTTTACTGATATAGACTCCTAATAAGCAACCTGGTGATAGTCGCCCAGACTCTGACTCCAATCAACAAAATCCAGGAATATTCTGGACAGCAGTCGTGACAGCTGACCAACCTATGCTCACCATCTATATAAATGGAATACCATTAGAAAGACTGGTAGACACAGGTGCAGATCCCACAGTTATTAGAGGTGCCAACTTGCCCAGTCACTGGCCAAAGACTAAGGCAGACACCTACATATCTGGCATAGGAGGATCAATAGCAGCTAAAGTTAGTGCTACCCCTTCTGAGATGGACATTTGAAAGTGAAACAGGAGTTTTTACTCCTTTTGTAGTAAATAAAATCCCCATCAATCTGTGGGGAAGAGCCATTTTACAACAATTAGGATTATAAATGAGTACTTCGGTTTTTTAGGCAGGGCTGCTATTGAAGGCCTGCCACCACTTTTACCTGTTTCTATCCAATGGAAAACTGATACACCAGTGTGGATAGAACAGTGGCCCTTAGATAGCGATAAAATTCAGGCCTTATTAGACATACTACAGGAACAACTTGACTAAGGACACTTACAACCTTCTCTAAGTCCTTGGAATTCCCCAATATTTGTTGTAAAAAAAGAAATATGGAAAATGGAGGATGTTGACTGATTTAAGAAAGGTAAATGAACAGATGGAAACTATGGGAACTCTTCAGCCTGAACTTCCATCTCCTACTCAATTGCCTAGAGAATGGCCTCTTTGGGTTATAGATATTAAGGATTGTTTCTCTTCTATCCCTCTGGATAAGGAGGATATGAAAAGGTTTACCTTTTCAGTGCCCAGCGTTAACTTAGCTGAGCCTTATAAAAGATATGAATGGACAGTTTTGCCACAGGGAATGAAAAATAACCCTACTATATGCCAAATGTATGTTGCTACTGCTCTTATTCCAGTAAGAAAAGCATTTCCAAAAGTAATGTTATTACATTACATGGATGATATATTGGGATGGGCACCTGAGGAACAAATGTTAGAAGCATGTCTACAAAAAACCATAGAAACACTAAGGAATTATAAATTGCACGTAGCTCCAGAAAAAATTCAAAGACATGCGCCTTTTCAATATTTACGATATGAAGTATACCCTAAGGTGCTTAGAGTACAAAAGCTTTTTTTAAGAACAGAGAAGCTAAACATCTTAAATGACTTTCAGAAATTTATAGGAGATATCCAATGCATGCATCCAATGTTAGGCTTGATTACCTATCAATTGCAACCATTATAAGACATTTTAAGGGGAGACAGTGCTTTAAACTCACCACGCCAGCTCACAAAAGAAGCTCAAGAGGCTTTGAGAGAAGTTGAACTGGCTTTATCCAATGTGGTTGAAAGAGTCACTCAAAAACCCTCGGAAATATCAGGTTTTGCTACAAAAGAGGCACCCACAGCAGTCCTTCATCAAGGAGACAGTGTGTTACAGTGGGTGAACCTCCCAGCACAAGCAGAACAAAGCCTTACTCCTTACTCAGTGTTTGTGGCTAGAATTTTAGTAAAAGCCATTAAGAGAGCAGTACAATTATCTGGGATAAGACCTGACGAGATATACACCTTTTATACTAATGCACAAATTAATGTATGCTGTAAAACCATCCCAGATTGCCCATGGCTCCAAATTTTACATACGGGTCTCCATTACAGATAACCAGACTGTTACATAATTGGTGATAGATTCTTGAAGAAAAGATTTCTAAAGTTCCTCTTAAAGGACCAAATATGTTTACAGATGCATCCAAATATAATATTTGCACTATATATTCTTGTGACAACTATAAAGAGAGTAGTCAGAACTCCTTTTCAGTCCACTCAGCAGAATGAATTGTATGCAACCATTCTAGCTCTTACTTATTATTCAGGAGATATAAATATAATATCTGATTCAGCCTATTCAGTAGGTGTGGTACAAAGAATTTCCATAGCCCAAATAAAATTTGTAGTCTCTAATATATATCAGTTCTTTAAAGAACTTCAAGAGCAAGTGAGAAAGCATCCAGGTAAGATTTATATCTTGCATGTCCATTCTCATAGTGGACTTCCAGGTCCTATTTTTGATGGTAATTCAATGGCAGATAGCCTTCTAACCATGTTGGCCAACACTCCTTTATTTCAGGCAGCCCAAGAATCTCATTTTAAATATCATCAGGCTGCTCAAGCTTTACATGTACAACTTGGGATAACAAAAGAGGGAGCATAGTAAAAGTCTGTCGAGCTTGCCTTCCTTTCCATCTCTTGCACTCCCTACAGCGAAGAACCCTTGTGGTTTGAGACCCAATGAAATTTGGCAAATGGATGTGACCCATTATAAATCTTTTGGTGGTCTGTCTTTTATCCATGTTGTGGTAGACACCTTTTCAGGATTCACTTTTACAATACCAGCAGCCAAAAACACAGCCTGAGTGGTCACTGAATTCCTTATACAAGCATTTGCAATAATTGCTATCACAAGCAATAAAAACAGATAATGGACCTGCATATACTTCTAAACATTTTGCACACTTTTGTGCATAGTATCAGATTTTATACACCATTAGCATACCTTTTAATCCTCAAGGACAGGCAATAGTAGAGAGGAGAAAGAGACATCAAGACACTCCTCCAAAAACAAAAACAAAAAAAAAAAAAAGGAGGGAAGCCACAGGTTCTCTAGACAACTTCTAAATTTAGCTTTTTATACAATTAACTTCTTAATTTTTGACAAAGATGCACTAGCTCCGGCAGACAGGTTTTATAACCCATTGGAAGGACAGTGTCCAGTGTGAGCAATTCCATTGTCTTTAGATAATCGCCAGGTCATGTGGAGAGACCCAGAAAGTGGTGAATGGAAGGGACCAGATAGGTTAACTGCTTGGGGGAAAGGGTTTGCTTATATCTCTACAGATGGAGAAGGAATCAGATGGGTGCCAACGAGCCATATTCAGCTTGTTCATTGGAGAGAGATGAAGCAGACCCTTAAAATGAAGGAGAAGACCCAAGAAACATTTTGTGGTTCCATCACTGACTGTGCCCACCACTGAAAGAGCATGGTACTTAATTCTATGTGTATGGCAATTGGCTCATGGACAGAAAAAAATTATTGATGAAAGTGATGCAGGACTTCAAAATCTGCAGGAATCATTGGATTCCTTGAGACATGAAGTAATGGACAATAGATTTGTTTTAGACTATCTCTTGGCTGCTGAAGGAGGCGTATGTATGATTGATATTTATATCTGCTCCTTCTAGGACTTATGGACATGTATAATTCCTCATGTTGATTCATGTTGTTTGTTGCATCACTACTAGCCTGTGTTATATTATTATGTACTTATGTAATACCTCCTATGCTGATGTATTTATGTATACCTGTTTCAAGAAAGACCTTTCAGCCCAGAGGAAATCTGCTAACAATATCTGGTTTGACTCCCCATTTCCCTTTGGTGTTCTCACCTCCCTTCCTGAGAAGTCAGGGAGGACTGGGACCACCTGTTTATTAAAACAAAAGAAAGCAGGAGATGTAGAGGGCCAGAACTCTGGAGAAGTATACTTGAATCAAGGATAGGTTATAGTTAAGCACCTACTCAGTGTGATTGATGGGATAATAGTTCTCTAGATAAACACATTTTTATTGTGATGTGATGATGTAATAACTCTAGTTGGCATATAATGTAATATGGTGAAGTAATGTTCTACAATTGGCACATGCTCAGTTGCTGTAGTGATGTAATCGTACTGAGGTATTTAAGGACCCAAGAGGACTGGGAATGAGTCTCTCAGCCACAGACACAAGGGAGGCTCAGACACAGATACAGAGAAGATTCTAGACTCCAGACTTCATCCTTGGCCAGCTGCATAGTGGCTCTCCTGCCTTCATCGCTTCTCCACCTAAAGACCAAGGCCCATCCAGAAACTCTCCAGAGAGCTAGTCTGGACATTACTACTACATACTTCTCAGATTGGGTAAGATGACAGGAAAAGATGATGATGGTGAATGTTGGAGGGTGTCATGTCTGGGCTAGCTTTCTGAAGGTCCTTTGGATGGGACTTGGTCTCAGCAGGATAGTCACCACAAAGATAGACAAGAATAGAGTCTAAAGTCTTTACTGTCTCCTTCACAGTCTGTGTCTGTCACATTCTGACCCAGTCTTGATCTTAGTGCAGGAGGATAGTAAAAGATAGAATGTCTCATTTCCAGTCCTCTCAGCCCTTAAATACTTTAGTATGATTACATCATTACAGTATATTGATTATGTGTGAACTAGAGAACCATTATATCATAATTACATTGAGTAAATACCCTGTTGTAAGTATCCTTGTTTTGAGTATATTTTCCAGAGTTCTGGCCTTCTACAGGAGGGGATGTGGGAAAACTGGGACACTGATACATTGTTGGTGGAGTTGTGAACTGATCCAACTCATTCTGGAGAGCAATTTGGAACTATGCTCAAAGGCTGTCAAACTGTGCATACATTTTGATCCAGCAGTATTACTACTGGACTTATATCCTGAAGGGATGTTAAAGGAGGGAAAGACTCTCACGTGTGCAAAAATGTTTGTGGCAGCCCTCTTTTGTAGTGGCTGGAAACTGGAAAATAAGTAGATGGTCATCAGTTGGAGAATGACTTAATGATGATATAAGAATGTTATGGAATATTATTGTTCTATAAGAAACAACTAGCAGGATGATTTCAGAGAAATCTGGACACATGAACTGATGCTGAGTAAAATGAGCAGAACCAGATCATTGTACATGACAATAGCAAGATTATACAATGATCAATTCTGATGGATGTGGCTCTTCTCTCTCTCTCTCTTTTTTTTTTTTATTAATTTTATAATTATAACATTTTTTGACAGTACATATGCATAGGTAATTATTTATAACATTATCTCTTGTACTCCCTTTTGTTCCGAATTTTTCCCCTCTTTCCCTCCACCCCCTCCCCAAGATGGCAGGCATTCCCATACATATTAAAATGTTATCCTAGGTACAATATATATGTGCAGAACTGAATTTTGTTGTTGTTGTTGCAAAGGTAGAATTGAATTCGGAAGGTAAAAATAATCTGGGGAGAAAAACAAAAAAATGCTAACAGTTTACACTCATTTCCCAGTGTTCCTTTTCTGGGTGTAGCTGATTCTGTCCATCATTGATCAATTGGAATTGGATTAGCTCTTCTCTATATTGAAGATATCCACTTAGATTCTTATTAAGTGCTAATGAGATAATGAGATATTAGGTTCTTACTAAGTGCTAGGTTGGTACTTAACAATTCTCTAGTTCAGACCTTTACTGGGAGTTTTTACCGTTTCGAACTTTTGGGGAGGAGCTTGCATGCTTAGGAGGAGCAAGTTCATTGGTTGAAGTATTTTTTCCCAGAAGCCCTTGCATTATCCCATGCCCATTCTCTGGGAGGATAAAAGAGGGCGGCACTTGAGAGATTGAGAAAGAGTCTCTACACAAGGTCAGAGTTGGCAGCAGTTGAGACAGCAGATCTCCTCCCAGAGAGCAATCGGTAGTTTTTGGAGACAACACCACATTACATATTGGCATCCAACGTGGAGCAAGGACTTTTGCTTATCCTGACAAGGACTTATTCTGAGCCTTTCAGAGGAGCTAGACCGGACCATCGCATTTTGGCGCCTGAACAGGGACCTTAAATGATTTCCAAAAATTAATAGGAGATATCCAATGGATGCGTTCAGTGTTAGGTTTAACTACCAATCAAGTGCAACCACTACATGACATTTTTAAGGGGAGACAGTGCTTTAAATTCACCACGCCAGCTTACAAAAGAAGCATAAGAGGCTTTGAGAGAAGTTGAACTGCCTTGATCCAACGTGGTTGAGTTACTCAAAAACCCCTTGGAAATATCAGTTTTTGCTACAAAAGAGGCACCCATAGCAGTCCTTCATCAAGGAGACAGTGTGATTGAGTGGGTGAACCTCCCAGTAAAGGCGGGAACTAGAGCATTGTTAAAAACCGACTTAGCACTTAGTAAGAACCTAATATCTCATTATTTCATTAGCACTTAGTAAGAACCTAACAATCCACTATGGATGTGGCTCTTCTTAATAATGAGATGACTGGGGCCAGTTTCAATGATCTTGTGATGAAGAGCCATCTACACCCAGAGAGAGGATGTGGGGACTAAGTGTGGATCACAACATAGCATTTTCACTTCTTTTGCTGCTGTTTGCTTGAATTTTATTTTCTTTCTAATTTTTCTTCCTTTTTGATCTGATTTTTCTTTTGCAGCAAGATGATCATATAAACATGGTTTACCTATTAAAAACAACTTCTTTCTAATAAAAGATCCCTCTCTGGATAATGGAGGAGAGATATTGGGAAATTAAGAAGATATTAAAAAGGGATAATATTATAAAAAATATATATATAATAAAAAATTAAAAAAAAAAGAAGATATAAAAATACAAGATATAAAGAAAATTTGTGAGTGTAGTAATAGTGTGGATTAATGGGGGGAGGGGAGGAAGCAGCTGTCTTGTTATGTACCCAAAGCCCAACTACTTGGTAAGAAAATAAGAATGCATATATTAAATACCTACTATGTACCAGACACTGTGTTAAATACTTTAGAAATATTTTATTTAATCACAATAATTATAATTTTTATACATTTTACAGTTGAGTAAACTGTAAGAGATGGAGGTTAAATTATTTGTCTAGGGTCACACAACTAGTAAATATATGAGTCAAGATTTGAACTCGAATCTTTAGGATTGCCTTCAGGATGACTCAGGATTCTTCAATCTATCCACTGTGCCATCTAGCTTCCTCTATGGTGAGTTTAGATTAATTATTAAACAAACAAAAATAAATAAAAACATTATTAGAAAAAAGATGCTTACAATTTGGCAGAAATTAGTTTTGGAATAAGTTCTCATCGCAAAAATCACAATAAGCACCAAAGGGATTGTTGTTGTTTAGTCATGTCTGACCCTTCATCACTCATTTTGGGGTTTCAATATGCTGGAGTAGTTTGCCATTTCTTCTCAGCAAATTTTATAGATGAGGAAAGTGAGGCAAACTTTACTAGCTTAGGGTCACAGGGTCAAATTTGAAGTCAGGTTTTCCTGATTCCAGGCTTGGAACTCTATCCATTTACCACCTAGCTACCCCGGTAACATTATTTATAGTAGCTAAAGATAGGTAAAGAGAGGATCCTTCAAACTGGAAAAAAAAATTAAAGCATATAAATTAATGGAATAGAATCTCTAAAAAATGACAAAACGATAGTTTCAAAATCTAGATTAACAATCTTGCAAAGTTGTCTGTCCTTCATTCTCAAAGAGGACCATGATATCAGGAGGTAATACTATGACATGCAAGTGAGTTGAATTTAAGTGAGGTAGGGCTGTGCAAAGTCAGCAGCCTTATCTTATATTCCAGAGCCATCTGGGTCAGTGGTCAGATATAGATCAGGATACTTGAAAATGGTCCTCATTGAAAAACAAAACAAAAAACCTCTGAGAGACCTAAAAACACTGGTTTTAGGTGTTTGGGGCAACCATGATTGAAGTGGACTGAA
Organism: Sminthopsis crassicaudata; assembly: GCF_048593235.1. Classification (NCBI taxonomy): domain Eukaryota; kingdom Metazoa; phylum Chordata; class Mammalia; order Dasyuromorphia; family Dasyuridae; genus Sminthopsis; species Sminthopsis crassicaudata. The sequence continues at coordinate 58,215,899 of NC_133618.1, forward strand.
GCAGAAGCTTGCTTCTTGCCTTTTCATAGAAAAGTGAAGGACTGAAAATGTGGAATGAAACATACAATTCTGGACATTGCAAATATTTGGATTTGTTCTGCTTGATTATCCTTATTTGTTACCAGTATTGTTTTACATTTTGGATTTGAGGAAGGGACACTAGGTGGCGCCATAGTGCACAGAGCTCCAGGCCTGGAGTCAGAAGACTCATCTTCCTGAAGTCAAATCTGACCTCAGATGCTAATTATATGTTTAACACTGGGCAAGTCAACCTTGCTAAACCTATTAGTTTCCTGTTAAGGACCTAAGAACAGCAATGTAGCAGCCACAAAGGGCTGGAAGATCTGAGTTTGAATCCTGGCTCTAACACTTAAAAATAATGATAATGTTTTATATAATTCAAATAATGTAATACAGTTATTATAATGTAACAAAATTGATATGACAGCATGTATATGTACATTTATTTATTTATATATAAATAAAAATCCAAGCACACACACACACATATATAAATACACACAAGGTATTCAGGTGAGAAGGTGAGGGTCCTTAATGTTCCAAACTCAGCTACCAGATTGGGCACCTGAACTTTCAAGGTTTAAGTAAGCTAGACTCTGGGAGGTAGAGATAGCAAAGGAACTCAGATGATCCGAGGCAGGGTCAAGTAGAGAAGCCCAACCCAGCCTCACTGGGTAGGAACAGGAGTTCAAAGAAATCTAGAAAGGTAAATTTATTTTAGCAATTGAAAGGAGCTGTATGATGATAGAGTGCTAACATTTGAGTAAGGGAAAGGTAGTGTCCCTTAAGAACTTTCATGTTCTCAAAGGGTATTGAGGGAGTGAAATAAGAGAAATAGAAGTCCTCAGGGTGAATTCATTCTGTTCTAATATCTGAAAAAATAGAAGGAAGGGTAAAAAAGGAGAATAAAACTAATAAAAGGAGGAAGAACGGGTAGAACTTCCCAATTCTCAAAATTGGAAAAATATACAAACATGGAGGGAGGTGGGGGGAGCATCATGTGAACAGCACTCTTATATGAAACATAGAGAAACATAGAGAGGTGAATTACAGGCACACTTGATGTAAAAATATTTCATGAACTTGAGATAGATGAAAAAAGGATGAGGGAAGGGAAGAATTTAAGGGGTGTCTTAAAATTTCTTCTTAAGCAACTGGGGAATGGATGAACAAATTATGGCATGTTAATATAATGGAACATAGGGGCAGCTAGGTGGCGCAGTAGATAGAGCACCAGCCCTGAAGTCCGGAGGACAAATGTGGTCTCAGATACTTGGGGAAGTCACTTAATCCTAATTGCCTCAGCAAAAAAAAAAAAAAAAAAAAAAAAAAAAATTACACACACACACACACACATATATGTATAAAATGGAAGATAAATGAGATAAATAAATGATGAATGAAATTATTTCAGAGAAATTTGGGTAATATAAACTGTCCCAGAGAGAATCAAGCAGATTTAGGAACATTTATTAAGCATATTAAATGCCAGATAGAGTGCTACTAAACTAATCCTCTTCTTTCATCATGTCTCTATAGCCTTTAATTCCATGATACTTCCTTTTCTCTAGGGTTTTAAGACTGCTTTCTCTTGTTTCTGCACCTATTTATTTGACAGCTTCTCTTTAGGCTTCCTTGCTAGATTTCTATTCAAGTTATCACCACCAATTTAGGGTGTCCACTATTGCTCTAGGTTGGGCTATTTCTCAGGCTTAATTTCCTCATTTGTAAAAAAAAGAGGAAAGGGCCACTAGGTGGCATAGAGATTAGGATCTGTACTCTGGGAAAAATTATCTTCAGAAGTTCAAATCTGACCTCAAACACTTTATAGTTGTGTGACTGAACAAATCATTTAATCTTGTTTACCTCAGTTTTCTCATTTGTAAAATATAAGTGCTATCAAAATGCTATCATGATTTTCATTATTATTAAATCTATCCCAGAGAAGAAAACAGGAGTTATGAATAGAGGGCTTCCCAGTAAGGAAGACTGGTGGGCAAACCTCTGACCATAGGCCAGCCACTTGAATTCCAAGGGCCCCAAATAACACTCTCCTAAATGGCAAATTTATTGTTAATCCATATTTGTAGACTGAGTTTCCCACAGTGATGAAATAAGTCTGGACTCTCCAAAAAAGTTGACTATAGTTAGTAATACCAGAACTAGAAGGAACTTCTTTAGATCCCTTAGAGTTTGTTTTTGGTTTGTTTTTTTCTTGTTCTATCCAATTCTTCTTGACCCCATTTAGGATTTTGTGGCAAAGATACTGGAGTAGTTTCCCATTTCCTTCTCCAGCTCATTTTATAGATGAAGAAACTGAGACAAACAGAGATTAAGTGATTTACCAAGGTCACAAAACTAGTGTCTGAGTATAGATTTGAACTTATGAAAAGATGTCTTCCTGAATTCAGGCTCAACTTTAAGCACTATGGCTCCACCCTCTTCCATTTTCCAAATAAGAAAACCGAGTCACCTACAATTATAAAGATGGTAAATAGCAGAATGGGATTAAAACTCAAATCTTCCAACTCTAAAGCTATGGTTTTCTCTAGTGAAGATTTATATAGCATTTTCCAGAGTGCTTTTTATAAGCATTATTTCAAATGATGCAGTAAGGATCAATTATTATGATTCCCATTTTATAGTTGTGGAAACTGAGGCTTAGGGTAATTTCTACCTACCAGAGGATACCCATTAACTTTGAATTCTTAAGGCACAACAATAGTCATGAAAAAGGTTTCCATCCTTCCTATCCCAACCTCACCCCTTTTTTTTATTTCAGGTTTCCTATGCCTGACATGTATTCCTTCACCTCCTAGATTCATTTGAACTCCTGCCCATCTTTTAAAGCTTGCTTACTTTTTTACCCAGAAAGCTTTGGTATTATCTACTGTAACAATCTCCCCTCCCCCACTTTAAGTCTTACATAGAACTTTGATGTTTCCCTAATGCTTTCATACTTTAAAAAAACCAAACCACCACTATATTATGGTTATCTTATATATCCCTTATTCCTTTACTAGTCTCTAAATTATAGGAGCTCTGGAACTATGACTTAGTTAAGATTTTTATCTTTGCTCCCTTCCCCCACCTTTTGTCATTGAATTTGAAATACATCTCTTAAATTGAATTTTATTTGAATTTAAAAGGGCAAAAACAACCTAGCCAGGGTTTTCCACTGCTTATGTGGGGAATGATTTTGGGTATTCTAGAGACTGTTACAAGTTTAGCTCATTTTGATGTGATATTGAGAATTTTCTATCAAAATCAGCTTCTTTTTTTTTTAAGTAAAAGGGAAAATGGTGAAAAATTTGGAACACAAGGTCTTGCAAGAATGGATGTTAAAAACTATCTTTGCATGTACTGGGAAAATTAAAAGCATTATTTAAAAAATGTGTTTAATGAAGCTGTATGATTTTTGCAAAACAAATAAAAGGTGCCAGTTACACATAAGTGCTAGATTCAAAACCCTACAGGCCTTGAACTTGGTAAAGAATCCAACAAAAGAACATTGAATTACAAGACAATTGTAATAGACTTTGGGGGATGGAAAATGCTAATCACATCCGGAAAGAACTTTGGAAATCGAAGCATAGTATTTTCACTTTTTTGTTTCTTTGTTTGTTTTGTTTCTCATGTTTTTTTTTTTCCCTTTTGGTCTGATTTTTCTTATACAATATGAAAAATATGTTTAAAAGGATTGCATGTTTTTAAACTATATCAGATTGCTGTCTTGGGAAGGGGAAAGGTAAGGGAGGGAGAGAGAAAATATAGAACACAAAATTTTACACAGATGAACATGGAGAACTATCTTTACATATATTTGGAAAAATAAAATACTATTGGCAAAAAAAGATTTAATTAAAATTGAACTTTATAATGAAGGAAAATGATAAATATGGCAGTTTTCTAATTAAGAATATTATGCCTTGAGTACAATTCAGATTACACAGTAAGGGGCTTAATAAATGCTTTCTCTCTCTCTCTCTCTCTCTCTCTCTCTCTCTCTCTCTCTCTCTTCTCTCTCTCTCTCTCTCTCTCTCTCTCTCTCTCTCTCTCTCTCTCTCTCTCTCGTTTAATTGATATAGGAATAATACCAAAGAGCCTGGGATTCTGGCTTCCCTGTAGTGAAAAGAAGTCCGAACCTGTAGCAAGTCTGGATTTTGCTCCTACTGCGGTCACTTCCCACTTCTAGAGCAGGGTTTAGTTATCTAAGAAAGAATCCAGCTCTTAATATTCTGTGATTCTATGGCTTAGCCAGTTCAGACATTGCAGCTTCTCTGCTTCTTTCTTCCTAAGGTTGACTTCCTTCACAAGTCTCTAGATCCATCCAGGGTCTGAGTATTTAGGAATTGGGGCTGGGGGTAGGCAAAGAGCTGCAGTACAGTCTTTGGCTTTGTATCATCCTCATGATTTTTCCATTTTCTTCCATAGCCTATACCACCCACCCACCTACCTCAGGAAATAGGCCATTTCCGAATAAAGGATTAAGAGGGGAATTCCTGAGAAGAGACACTTGGCTGTTCAAAGACTTACTTTCCAGGGGACCACAGCCTGGGAGAAAGGAACTGAAAGCAAAGTTAGACTGAGTTTGAGACAAGCCTATTCTTTACGGGGCTCCTTATGAAAGGGCTGTTTGGGGCTAATGATAATGTTTTGCTTTGGAGAAGATTACACAAAATCCTGAGATACCCTTCAGGATGGACTTTCAGTACAAAATCTGTTAGGTTTGGAGAAACAGAAGCAGAACCAGTGGAGATAGGGCTCTCTTAATTCATTCCCATAATTACCCATAGCGAGGTGGATACACTACAAACAAAAAAGGCAACTCCAAGAGCCTCAGTTTCTTCAATTGCAAAATGATTAAATAATACCTGGTCCACTTCCCTCTTACCTATGAGGAAAATCCCTGGTAAACCTCAAAGTGCTCTGTAATGTAAGTTATTAACAATTCTATTTCTCTTTCATTTAAAGCTTTATTAAAAACAACTCTGAACGTTAATGTGACCAATTACACTTTCTTAGTAACTAAATTTAATTAAGCAATTAGCAAACTTATTTCAATATACAAAGTATTTTTCAGTCATTCTTTCTAAATCTTTTATTGGATTGGTTAGGTATCAAATTCCTTTCATTTTCCCTCTGTATAGCAGTAATTACTATGATTCCCATTGCCTGATTCTGCTTTATCTTCATTTTGATTCATTTCATAAAGATCTCACCAGATTTCTTTATATTCCTCATACTTGTCAGTCTTAATTGCGTTATAGGGGTCCGTTATGGTAATATTCTGCAACACATTTCAGTAAGGTTACTTATAATGAATGCTCCTGGGAGTCTGAAAATATTTGAACAGTAAACTTTAGTTCATTTTTGGTCATTTTTTTAAAAATATGCCTCCATAATGGGCTAGGATTATTTTTGTAACTTTCTATGAGCTACCGTTGCTCTCCGAGTTTATTTTAATTATATTGGGTTTTTTCCATGGAATTTTCTTGGCCATGTAGTCAAAAGCATCTCTCTAAAAATTCCTATTGTTGAATAGAAAAAAAAAAAAACAACCTGATCTTTTCCTCCACAATAAATATATATTCCATTTTCTCCCAACTTTTTGGTATCTTTTTTAATAATACTAATCCTGTGTAAAGGATTACACCTGGCGGGTTACAAGAACGGAGTTGAGGGCAGGAGTCCACAGGCTATTCCACCTGGCTCTGTGAGGGGGAGACTCGTCACCATGTTAAAGTGTGAGTCTTTTTTTAACTGGCTGGAGTAATTCATGCAATAATCCACTAGGGGCAATGAATGACTTCGTTTTTCCGTCTGGCAACCTCCCCCCCCCCCAACGCTTGGTAAACAGCACTCCCGAATAAAGCTTTGTTGAAAAGAGGTTGCAACGAGCGTTGGTGGAGAGACCCCGAAATTCGCGAAGTGCTTAGGGAAGGAAATGCTCGAGGAAAGAGCCTTCCTTTCGCTGGGAACTGGAGGACCTCGTTTCCGATCCCTGGGCTTTGCTATTACGTCACTGAAATCACTTAACCCCCTCCCCCATGCTACCCCTTCATCCCCCACCCCCTCTACTTTCCAATTCTGCCTTTAAAGGGGGAGAGAAGCAGGAAGGATTATACTAGATAAAGGCTAAGTATCCTTCCCTCTCTTTGCACCCATGGGAAAAAAGGATGCATCATCATAATACTAATAGCTAGCAGTTATGTAGCGATTTAAAGTGTGCAGAGTTTGTGAATTTCTCATTTGACCCCACAACAATCCCGGGAGGAAGAGTTATTGTCATCCCCTTTTTAGAGAGGAGGAAACAGGCGGAGAGGGATTATGCATCTCGCCCAGGGTCACACAGATAGCAGTTATCTGCCTCAGTTAATAATAATAATAAAAGCACGCAAAGAATTGACCAGTCCGCCCCTCCTCCTTCCTTTGCAGCAGTGGAGATCCAAGGATGTGAAATGTTTTGAAGGTCAGATTTTGTCGATATTTTTGATCTGTTTTGCTGATTTTTTTTTTTTTCTGGGAGGGAGTAGAAAACCAGGTCATGTAAAAACAAAAATGATCAATTATATTATTAAAGTAAAAATAAAAACATCCGAGTTTGGGTTCCCACTTGGGTTCTAAGCACCTCAGTTTTTTAAGGTCAGATTTTGTCGATATTTTTTATGTTTTGCTGAATCTTTTTTCTGGGAGGGAGAAGAAAACTAGGTCGTGTAAAAACAAAAATGATCAATTACATTATTAAAGTAAAAATAAAAAATCCTCGCGAGTTTGGGTTCCCACCGCGGACCACTCGGACTCTTGGCTCCCTCTAGGGGTCCCAGGTAGCAGCTCTGTAGCCTTTGGGGGGCCGGGGCGGGGCTGGGTCCCCGCCTCCCCTCCGGCCCGCCCCGGCCCGCCCCGCCTCTCCGGCGTCCTGTGCCTCTCCCACCAGCTGGGGAAAATTGGGGCGTGAGAACCCGCCCCTCCCCTCCAGCCTCGCCCTCGCCGTGGGAAGGGGATGGGTCCTAACTTCCTGGAGGAGGGCTGGACCGCCCTCCCGGGAGGCCGTCCGGCCCCCCTCCTCAGCTCCCCGGCGGGCAGGAGTCCCACCCCGAGAGCAAATATTTAACATTCCGGGGTTATCCGGGAAAGGATGATGGGGGATTGGGGCGCGGGAGTGTGACCAAGGAAGGACGAGCGGTCTCGAGTGATCCTTGCCCTCCTGCCGAGCGGGAGGCGGGCCCCGCGGTGCCTTCAGCCCGTCTCCCACCACCCCATCCCCAGACAGACAACGCACCCTGACCCACAATCGAGAGCTAAAATGATGACTCAGTATTTTATAATCCGGAACCACAGACCTCATGCGAGAGAACAAGCCTGGGGCGTACAAAGGGAGTGGGGGGAAAGGTAAAGCAAATAGAAATCATCTCGACTACAGTGGAGAGAATGGAGTCCGAGGCGGCCGACGGGTGGAAATAGAGGCAGAGAGATGGAAGTGGAGAAGGAGTGGGAAACCGCCTAGGATGGAAGCTGAGCCATTGAGAGAAACAGACGGAGAGGGAGGAGCCTGAGGGTCTCCACGGAGGAACCCAGTCACTCAGTTTAAAAGAAAATTGGGTTCTTTTGTAGTGACACCCTCTACTGGTCGCCAGTCCCGTGGTTTTTCACTTCCGAACTTCTCACTGGGAAAAGCTGTCTTTAGAGTGGAAGGGTTTTTTCCCTCAATAGCATTTTGTTTTTCCAATTACATCTTAAAATAGTTTTCAACATTCACTTTTTTTCTTTTTAGCAAGGCAAATGGAGTTAAGTGACTTGTCTAGTGTCACACAGGTAGCGAGTGTGAAGTACTGGATTTGAACTCAAGTCCTCGTGACTTCAGGGCCTTTGTTCTATCGGCTTTGTCATCTAGCTGTCCCAAACATTCATTTTTGTAAAATTTTGAGCGCCATATTTTTTCTCCCTCTCTCTCTTCCCCAAGACAACAAACAATCTGATATAAATTGTACAGATATAATCATTTTAAACATATTCCCATATTAGTCATATTATGAAAGACAGATCAGAAGAAAAAAATACAAGAGAGGAAAAGCACTCATATAAACAAAAAGGTGAAAACGTTGTGCTCTGATCCGAATTCACTCTCCATGCTTCTCTCTGGATGCAGATGGCCTTTTCCATCTCAAATCTTTTGGAATTGTCTTTCCTCTCTTTTATGATCTCTTTGGGATACAGACACAGTAGTGACACTGCTAGATCAAAGGGCTCCTACTCTTTAACTTGATCTTCTGCCTGTGTGATCTCATTCCTAATCTGGGGTTTCCAGTGTCTCCCACCTATTCAAGGGGGCTAAACCTATGCTTCAGGGGAAAAAATCAATCAATTAATGGGGATGGGAAAATTCACATCTTTATTTCAATACCATATAATTTGTATTCTTTGTGATCCTGTACTTCTATGCATTTAAACAATTATTAAGAGAAGGGGCCCATATGTTAACCAAGGACCCATGGTATAAACTCTTATCCATGCATACAGCACCCAGGAAATGAATTCCTTACTCATGAACTCCTTGAGGTTCGTAAAGTGTTTTCTACCCATTATCTCATTTATAGTTAACCCTGAGAGCCTGGGATTCCAAATTTTATTTTAATTATTTCACCAATGAGGAAACAGAAGGCCAGAGAAATTATTATCCAGATTATAAATTCCAGAAGAGGGATTTAAAGTCTTTCTGGATTTCAGGGCCAGCCCTTTATCCCATTGGTCATGCTGCATTTAAGGTCCCTCCTATGTAAAAAAAAAAATCCAAAACTCAGATGAAATCCATGCTCCTTAGGTTGGCATTCAAGACCATCCACAATTCTACCTTCAATTTACCATTTTCCAGATTTATCTCTTGCAACTCATCTACCCTGCAAACCAAATTATTCTACTTAACGTCAACCCAATCCAAGAAGTATGTATTAATTGCCCACTATGTGAAAATCTAATGGAATATATATGTCACCTGATTATGTTACATTTACTCACTCTCCTTTGAATCACTCAACAAATCTACAACCCTATTAGATGAGAAATAGGACTGATTGATCCATTAAGGGATGTGTCCATATATCCTCAAGTGTGTCTGACATAGATCCAGACCCTGCAGTCTAAATCTTTTTCTTTAATTTTTAAAATTGTTTTATTTTTTCATAAAGCTTTTTATTTTCAAAACACATGTATAGGGACAGCTAGGTGGATAGAGCTCAGCTCTGAAGTCTGGAGGACCTGAGTTCAAATCTAGTCTCAGACACTTAGCAAGTCCTGGCTGTGCTACCCAAGGCAAGTCACAACCCCAATTGCCTCAGCAAACATAAAACAAAACAAAACAACACATTCACCCTTCCAAAACCTTGTATTTCAATTTTTTTTCCTCCCTCCCTCACTTCCCCCCACCCCTCCCCACGACAGCAAATAATCCAATATATGTTAAATACCACAGTCTAAATCTTTACCCCCCAGCACAGTCCAGGTTAATGCCATTCCTTTCTTGGAATGGCCTTATTGTCTGTTCTCTTTTCCCCCAGATTTTCCCCACCACTGTTTTTCCAGGTTATCTTTTCATGAATTTTTATCTTCTCTCTCCAATTGGGCTATAAAATCCTAGTAGGCAGAGACTGGTTTCTTATCCAAATTTGTATCTTCCCACAGCCCCACCTCCAACCAATTCAGTGCCTTCAAGTATTCAGTAAATACTGGCCAAATACAGAAACAAATGAGATTAAGTTCCAGAGAACTGGAGGTGGGGAGGTAAGAGTCTAGGGAAGAGGAGGGAGTTCCAATTTAGGCTCCCTATCTGTCCTATGGCAAGTCACCAAAGGACCTTGAATTGGGAAGTGCATGGAAAAGGGGATTTGGAGTCCTAAGACATGAATTCCAGTTTCAACTCTGTCACTTGCTGGTTCTGTGCTCTTGGACAGGTGATTTTATGTTCCTAATTTGGAGCATGAATAGGTTTGGGTCTAGACATTATTTATGGTTCTTTTCAGCTCTAAATCCTGGGTGGATGGATGGAAACAACGCATTCTGATAATGAAGGGCTAGGAAAATGTGGGGGAAGAGGGATTTCCTGGAACAATCCCAAGTAAAAGTAGGACACCTTTCAAAGAGAATCTCTCTAGAGTCCATGGGATAGAACCTCTGGATCCATTGAATTCTTTTTTTTTTTAATTCAATTTTATGCTCTTTCACAAAGATCCACATTTTCCCCATCCCTACTTCCCAGCCCCACAAAAGAAAAACAAAGTCCCTGTTATAAACATGTTGATTCAAGCAAAACATATTCCCACATTGGTCAAGACCAAAAACGTTGTCTCAATACGCTGAGCCCATCACCACTGTATCAAAAAGTAGGTAACGTGTTTCATCATGAATCTTCTGTACTGATCAGAGCTCTTAAGTCTGTCCAAGTTATTGCCTTTTCAATATTATTGTTATTGTAATAAGTTATTCTGGTGCAACTCACTTCACTCTGCATTTGTTAAGATGAATTGAAATCCACATGTAATATCTAATCCTAAAGATACCCCCTCCAAGGAAGTATTCTCTAACCTCTGGAGCCTAATTATCTTTCTCTCCTCAGATCAATCCTGCAAGTCTATGTATGCCTTCTTGATCAGCCCCTCAATCAGCAAACATTAAGATTTCTTCCAGCACAGTACTAGTCCTGGGGGAAACTAAGACAGTCATCAAGGGTCTCAAATTCTATTGTACAACACATACAAATAAACTTTAATCTACAAACTACATATAAGGGTGGGAGTAGATTGTGCAAACCAATTAAATTACCATCTCCACCCACACACAAAGACATACTTAAAATTAAATGATAAGATCTAGTTCACTAGTTATCAACATGACCTGGATAGTTCCCAGATTTAATCAATATTTCAACTAGATTCAATGGGAAACCTATTCAGAGTGAGAGACTTTTTTGTTTAGTTGTGCAAGACTCTTAGCAACACCATTTTGGGTTTTTTTTGGCAAAGATACTAGAATAGTTTGTTGCAATGTTCTCTTTTCTAAATCATAATCGTTCTCTGGGAGCAGGATTTCTTGGAGAGCTTCTGGGAGCAGCCTCAGTTTCAGTTCAGTTCAAAAATCCCAAATGCAGCTAGGAGTTAAATTCCAGATCCTTTATTTTCTCCTTCAAGTCTTGTCTCCTTCCTTGGGCCCAGTTAGCTTTCTTAGAGGCCTATCTCTCTCCTTGGTTCCAAGAGCTCTTCCAGTAGTTCTTTGTCTCTTCCAGCTTCAGCCTCTCATCTTCCCAATGTCTCCAGCCAGCACAAAGGTAGAAGTTTGAATGAATCTTGACTCCTCCTCCCAGAGAGTGAATCTCCAGGAAATCAATCCTAGTTGTGAATCTCCTTGAAGTCCATGGGCAGGCTTTCCCCCCACTCCTTATATATGCTCTCTAAAGGTGTGAAGTCTAATGTGTGAACCACTGAGTGAACTCCTTTAAAGGTATGAACTAAGTGCATTACCTTGTCTCAAGTTCTGGCCCTGTAGAATCAGATCAATCATACCGAACCATGCTAAATTAGCACTTTGTAAGATCCTAACATCTCCCCCTTACTTTTGATTTAGAACATAGGGTAGTTATGATCTCCCTGACTTCTCAAGGAGATGAGAATTCCAAAAAAGAAGGTGATCACTCCTTCCCTCACTGCTCAAAAAAGAAGTGAAAACATCATAAAAAGGAGGTGGTCACACCCTCCCTGACTTCTTAGGAAATGGGAAATCAAATCAGATTAGTGGGTTTCTGAAGGGGCTCACTTGAAACAGATATATATAAATCCATCAATATGGGAGGTATTACACATAATAACATAAATTACATAAGCACATAGTAACATAACACATGAGGAATTATACATATCTATAAGTTCTAGAAATAGTCCAAAAGGAATCCATTGTCCATTAGTTCATGTGCCAGGAATCCAATGATTCCTGATGATTTTCAAGTCCTGCAACAGTCTCATCTTGTGTTAGGAAATCCAATGATTCCTGCTGGTTTTTAAGTCTTGCAACAGTCTCCTTATCAGCCATGCTCTTTCAGTGTCAGATGTTTCTTAGATCTTCTCCTTTGTTTTGAGGTTTTTCTCCTTTTATGTCTCTCTCCAGGTGCTCATTGACACCTATCTGTTTCCTTCTCTGTCTGTAAAAATACAAGCAAACACTTTCTCCCAGATAGTTAACCTATCTAATTTCCTTCTATTTACCACTTTCTAAATTTCACCTCATCATCTGGCAATTACATTGGAGCTGTTTGCACTGGACACTGGCCTGTTGGTTTAAAAAAACCTGTATTCTCCCCAATCATAGTCCCTTTCTGCTATCTGATTACTTTCCTGTTGGTTGATCATGTAATTCCCCATGTTATTGCTTTTTTGCTGATTGATCAGAGTTCTGACCTTCTAAAGACCCTCTGGGTATAACCTCAGCTGCCATCATGCCCCAACTATCTTTTGCTTGAAGTCTTGGAGCTGGACCTCACTTCTCATTTCCCTGGGTCAATCTACATTCTGAGGTCCAATGGAAGCTCTTATGGCATTTTGGACATAGGGTTTTAGGTCTTCTCTCACCCTATCATCTCACTCTATCTCCATTATCTACGTTGGGCTCTTAGATGTCCAACTTTTCCATACAGAAAACATCTATGATTTTTCTCTAGAAGTCCCTTGCCAAGAGGAACCCTGTCTTCCCATGTTCATCATAGTCTGAGTATAATAAGCATTTGTGCCCATTGTAGCACAGCATCATATTATCCCCTCTAAAAGAGCATCTTTGTCTAGTCCTCATATAATTCCTTTGCAAACCTTATTGGCATTTTCCATAGCCAGATGTCTGGACATTATTTCTGCAGCTGCATTTTCTCCAATGGTTCTTGTTACAGCTGTTTGCAAATGTCCCATAAAATCTGCAAAAGGTTTATTGGCACCTTACTCTATTTTTGTGAAGGCTTCACCTCCATCTTTCTGTCCAGGGAGAGAACCCAAGCTTTTATTGCAGCCTTAGAAATTTGTTCATACACTGTTATGGGATAATTAATCTGTTCAAGAAAAAAACAGAACTGGAAACATTCACACAACACAAACTGGTTTATTAAATAATAAATCAACAATGTAGGAGGAGGGGTTAAACCAATTCCTAGATCTAGGATGACATTATCAAATAAAATATTATTGACCATACAAAAAAGGCATTTTAGAATTTTAAATGCAGGAAATCTATAAGCCATTAAGAGCATGAAAAGTAAATCCTGACCAAATTAAAGCCAGAATGACCCTTAAAGTTTGAATGAGCCCCCTTTGTAATATTTAAGCACATAAAACTGTACTATTTGATATATTTCTCCATGAACTTTTTGTGAAACTCTAATTGAAGGGTATCATTTACAAATCTTTTGTCTCTTTTCATCTCATCTACTCCTTTGGCAAAGTTCTTAAAGACAACATTATCATCCCACCTTCTCTTTACTTTGAATTTGGCCTGAGGCTGAGAGGGACCAGTGAGATTTAGGAGAGGGTTTGCACAAGGATATTTTCCATCTGAATTCTCTCTTCTTCAGCCTTTTGTTCTTGTTCCTTCAGAGTTTGTTCTTCAGCTCTTTATTTTTTAAATTTTTTCTAGTTCTGCCAATAGCGCTGCAGTGTCATCATCACTTTCTTTCTCAAAATCCTGATCTTGGTCATCTTCATCTGTTAGGGAATCATCTGCACCAAGGATGGCTGCAGGAATCTGATCTAACCCAGGTTTCTTAGACACAGAAGATGAAGTTGTGTGCTCTCTAGTTGGACGATCTCTCTCTCTCTCTCTCTCTCTCCTAGTTCTCACCTGAAATCACGGTTGTGAACCTCTTCTGGAGCATCCTGAGTGGTTTGTCTGTATTTTATCTTTGTGTGAGAAGGTAGCTCTCTGCTTGAATATTGTTTTGAAAGCTGACTCAAATCACCTTCTCCTTTCCCTCTTCCACCTCTTGCAGGTTCAAATGTAGGCCTTGCCGTTGTGGTCATCTTCAATATTCAGGCTGATGTTACACCAGCACTATCACTCTGCCCATGTTGGGGGCCAAAATGTAATGTTCTTCTCTCAAATATAATGGTTCTCTGGGAGCAGGTTTCTTGGGGAGCTTCTGGAGGCAGCCTCAGTTTCAGTTCAGTTTAAAAAGCCCAAATGCAGCCAGGAGTTAAAGTCCAAATCCTTTATTTTCTCCTTTAAGTCTTGTCTCCTTCCCTGGGCCCAGTTAGCTTTCTTAGAGGCCTATCTCTCTCCTTGGTTCCAAGAAGCTTTTCCAGTAGTCCTTTGTCTCTTCCAGCTTCAGCCTCTCATCTTCCTAATGTCTTCAGCCAGCACAAAGGTGGAAGTTGGAATGACTCTTGACTCCTCCTCCAAGAGAGTGGGCTTGTGGGTTTCTGTGGGCTTGTGAATCTCCTGGAAATCCATGAGCAGGCTTTTTCTCCCCTCCTTACATATGCTCTTTAAAGGTGTGAAGTCTAATGTGTGAACCAATGAGTGAACTCCTTTAAAGGTGTGAATTCCCAAGTACATCAAATTCTAGCTCATAACATCTTGTAGGATCAGATCAATCATACTGAACCATGATAAATTAGCACTTTGTAAGAATCCTTACAGTTTGCCCTTTCCTTCTCTGCTCCTTTAAAGATGAGGAAACTGAAGCAAACAGGGTACAGTGATTTATCACACAGCTAGTAAGCGTCTGAGGCAGATTTGAACTCAGGAAGAAGAATTTTGACTTCAAAATTCCCTGCACCACCTAGCACAAAGAGAAGTAAAGCTTTTCAAGCCTCAGTCGCCATCTCTTCTCCCTCTCCCCTCAAAGTCCAAAGAAGCACCCAAACTTCAAAGGAACAAGATAATTTAGACTTTTTCTATAGATTCTTATCAGTATCTCAGAAGCCTATGAAAGCATCTATATCAGGAGACAAAGAAAGATTATTTGAGATAAATAGATTCTAGGCTCTTTTTGAAGAGCTCAGAAGATATATATATATAATATAGAATGCTATATTATATCTAAGGAAAACATCTTGTGTATAAAACACACACACATACACATAAATTTGTGGGAGAGTGTGTTTTAATTTATTGGGGGATGTTTTGTATCAACTATACCACTAAGCATTAATGCCAAATGAGATTTTAAACACACACACACAAAAATCTACCTGTATAAAAATAAAAATATTTATGGTTGCTCTTTTCTCAGAGTAAAAAATTGGAAACTGAGGGGATGCCCAGCAATTGGGAAATGGCTAAATAAATTGTGATATGGAATTTTGAAGGAATATTATTGTTCTAGAAGAAATGATGAACAGAATGCTCTCAGAAAAACCTGGAATACCTTTCGTGAGCTCAAGCAAAGTGAAATATACTATGTATAATAGTAATAGCAAAATTGTGGGATTTTCAGCTGGGAATGACTTTCTTATTCTCAGCAATATAATAATTAAGACTACTCTGAAGAAGTTGTGATGAAAAAATACTATTCATACTTAGAGGTAGAATTGATTATGTCTGATTACAGACTAAAGCATATTTTTTATTTTCTTTTTATTTCTTGAGGGTTTTTTTTTTTTTTTGAGGGGAGGGAGATTTATGGGGTTTTTTTGCAACATGACTTTTATGGAAATGTTTTTCATGGTTTCACATAGGCCTTCTCAATGGGAGAGATGTGGGGAGGAAAGGGAAATAACTAAAACTCAAAATTTAAAAAAACAAACAAAAAATTGTTTTATAAGTAATTAGGAAAAACAAAACAGTTAAAAAAGAAAGGGAGTATTTACTGTATAACTGATAATTAAGATGCCAGTTATACTGACGGGGGCTCATAAACTCTAATACTAGAAAAAACAACCCAATTCCCCAACTCCCTGAAGGGATGTAGCAGCACACTTTGGGGCTTTGCCACCGAAAGAAAGATCTGGGATAATGCCTTAGATAATATGCTACACAAAGCAAATACAAGGTAACTTGGGGAATCAGCTGAGTGGGATCCAAAAAAGGCTCCAGGTAATGATTGAGCAGAGCTTGAAATTAGCTGGGGATTCTATGAGAAAGAGAGAGCCATGAGGACAGCCTGGACAGACTCTGAAAAAGGAGATGGGAAATTGTTTGGGAAGACCAGTAAGCAGGTCAGTTTGGCTCCTCAGTGGGGAAACAATGTGTAACAAGTTTGAGAGGCCTTTTCCAAGGGCTTTAACTATGAGATAGAGGAACTAATATCTTATCCTAGGGACAATAGGAGTCAGGAGAGTCATAAGTGCTTTATAAATACCACTACCATCTGGGAGGCTAGGTATATTTTATTTTATTTTTTTTAAGTTAGAAGCTTCTTAGAATTGGGGGTTTATGGAGGGAAGAAGGGAGAAGATAAATTAAGGGAGTTAACCTTACTGTCATCAGAACTGGCTCAAAGATAAAATAACATACACAATCAATATGGCTATAGAAATCTATCTTACCTGAAGGAAAATGGGATTCAGGAAGGGGGAAGGGTGATAAAAGAGAGGGCATACTGGGAAAGAGTTTTGAGAAGGGATGAGTAAAAGGAGAGAGATAATAAGTGGAGGGAAATAGAGTTAGCAATGGCAATTGTAAGAAGAAATTTGAAGCAAGTTTCTCTAATAAGGTCTTATTTCTCAAACAGAGGGGAGACAAATTTATAAAAAATAAGAGCCATGCCCCAATTGATAAATGATTACAAGATATAATCTTATGCCTAGGCTATAAATTCACGCCTATCCTTTGACCTAACAATATCATTAATAGGCATAAATACCAAAAGAGATTTTTTTTTGAAGGAAAAAGATCTATATGTATAAAAAAAATAGCAACTCTCTTCTCAGGGCAAATAATTGGAAAGTGAGGGGATGCCACCAATTGGGGAATGGCTGAATAAATGGGAAATGATGAGCAGGATGCTCTCAGAAAAAAACCCTGCAAATCCTCCATGAACTCAAGCAAAATGAAATGCACTGTATACAAAGTAGTAGCAATGTTCTAGGATGATTAGCTGTAAATTACTTTGTTATTTTCAACAGTGCAATGATTTATTATGATGAAAAATCTTATCCATATCTAGAGAAGGAACTGATTTTGTCTCTCTTTTTTAACTTTTATTTTTTTCTTGAATTTTTTTTTTCCTTCATTAGAATGGGAGATCTTGACATTTTTGGAAATGTTTTTCATAACTTCACATGTGGTTTCTTAGTGGGGGCTAGAGATAGGGATAAAAAAGAAAATCTGAAACTCAAAAGCTTTAAGAACAAATATTAAAAAAGTTTTAAATATAACTAGGGGAAAATATTAAATTTTAAAATTAAAAAAAAAGAATGGTGGCTTCAACTGACCATTTACTAAATGATACCAGACAAATCATTTAAACTCTGACCTTAGTTTCTTCATCTGTCAAACAGGTTGGTTGGCTGAGAAGACCTCTGACAAGTTTTTCAATCCTAAATCTATAAAACTTTCAGGATGGTTGTCAGTAGGCTTTCTTGGGGCAAGATTTGATCTTGGTACTTTGCTAATTGAAGTTTAATAAATCACTTTTGATCTTGTAGAATTGAATTGACCTAGATTTAGGGGTCAGATTTAAGAAGGATCAAAAATTTTAGAGCTGGAAGTGACCTTAGACATTTTTAGTTCAACCCTCTCATTATACAAGGAAGGGAACAGGCCTAGGGAGGAGTTTCATTACTCAAGTAGTAATTAGTAGCAGACAAATTTGAAGCTGGGTCATCTTATTCAGGTGTGTCTTTATAAAGCAGGCCAGCCCAGGGATGGCTCCTGAGAACATTGGGCCCAGGCCAGAGGCAAAGAAGCCTAGGACCACAGCTGGTGATGAAGAGAAAGCCCTGGGCTAATCAGGGCTTGGTGCCTTCAGATTTTTTACACCTTAATTGGTATTCTCTCCCACCTTACTCTCCACACTTACTCTTCTTTCCAGTGACTCAGTTCTCAAGGTTGTTCCAGAAACACTCATCTTTTTACTGATCTCCCTGGCAGGAATCCTTTAAGTCTCAACTAAAATCCCACTTTTCTACAGGAAGCCTTTTCTGACCTTCTTAGTTCTAAGTGCTTTCCCTCAGTTAATTATTTCCCATGTATCCAGAATATAGTTTGCTTTCTATAAATGTTTGTATTTGAATATTATCTAATAAACTCCTTGTGAGCATGGATTATTTTTTCCACTTCTTTGCTTCCTTTGTGCTTAGCACTGTGCCTTGACCACAGTGATGTGGTCTATGGTGTGGAGTTCGGCCCCAAATGATGGCGAACACCAAAAGTTGGGGTTCCATCATGTGGAGAATTCACAATGGCCATTCTCTTTGGCAAAAGTAGGTGTGTTTAGGGGAGTAGGGTACAGACAAAATGAAAAGATACAGTAGACACTGGGAATGCTAAATATGAAATAGGCGAGAGAGAGAGAGAGAGAGAGAGAGAGAGAGAGAGAGAGAGAGAGAGAGAGAGAGAGAGAGAGAGAGAGAGAGAGAGAGCCTATAAAAGGCAAATTCCTCAGTGAAAGGGGAGCATCCGTAAGGTTGGGGGAGGCTAAATTCTTAAAGGGATTGAGTACCCTAAAAGAGTTAGTTAGCTGTAAGGAGAAGTGGGATTGGGAAGCAGTGGCTTAGGGGAAATACCACATGGCATGTGGGAAGGAGAAGGGGAAAGACACCAGGAGGCCATGGGTTGGACTGACCCAAAGGAGGGTAGCAGCCATGGGATGGCCCTGTGTAGGTTTTACAGGGAAAATTTACCTCAGGGTTTCTACAAGGCATGGCAAAGTGAGACTGCTGGAGCAGGACTTTGACATAACTAGGGTTTCAGACTGGACCACTTCCCCAAAGGGTGGGACCATGGAGCTAAAGATTCTCTTGGTCCAAATTCATCTATCATTGGAGCTTAACAAATACTGATAGATTGTTTGTCCTTCATTCTTGAAGAGGACATCAGGGACGGATGTTATGACTTGTAAGAGAACAGGACTTCAGGGCTACGCAAGGTCCCCTGCCTCACTTTCCCCTCCAGGCCCATCTGGAACCAGTGGCCAGATAGAGATCAAGAGACCGGAGATGGCCGTGGATGCAGGGTGAGAGCTTGGCCTTTTTAGGCAAGTCCTTAACAGACCTCAGTTTGATGCATTAATTTCTGTAATAAGAACAAACATTTATTGAACACGCTGTGCTGAGAGTCCTCAAGCTGCAGGCTTGTCTGAAGCTCTTTCCCCTTCCCTCAGAGCTTACGTTCTGGGAGAATCTGCAAAAATGCTGACGGGCTTGGTCACCCCCAAAGTGACCCTCCCCCCATGCTAGCTCCCTAGTTGGACCCCTCCCTCCCCCCTTCATCTGCTAACGGGACCCCTGGGACTCCACGATTTGAATCCCTACCCGGGAGTCACACGTTTACTTTGGAGGCTCCCGGGTTACTCTTCCCAGCCCGGCCAAATCAAAGCAAGGAGCGTGAGAACCTGCAGTAAAAAGAGCAGTGGCACACCGGGCCGCGGATCGGGACGGGGTGGAGCCGAGAATTAGGGAGCTGGGCTTTGAGATCACCAGATGAAAGGAGTCGGGCTTCTGGCCACTGTTATTAACCCGGGAGGGTGGGGGTGGGAGGGAACTGCTGGGTAGGGGGAGGGGCGCGTGGCTCGTGGGAAGTCCCAGGAAAGTCCTGAGGTCCCGCCTCGTTCTCCGCTCGGTGGGGGTGAGAGAGAGGGACGGTCCGTCCCGTTTCTGACCAAACCTCCCTCGGCAGGTAATGGCCGGAGGCCCGTGCCCCCATCCCTTCACGGGCTACGTCACTGAAACAAAGTGGGGGGATGCACCTCGCTGCACGGGAGGGGGGCGCCCGCTTGGAGACCTGCAGACTCTTGGACCCCGATCTCCCGGCATTAGACTCTCCCTATTTGAAGACTTGGGCTTTCCCCAAAGGCCCTGCCCTCCCTTCTTAGCCCGGGCCGGGCCCCATTCCAAGCTGGCCCTTCCTCCCATTCAGACTTTAGTCCTAGTTAATTGGGGGCTCAAACTGTCGCCGCGTCGGCCTCCGTTCTCTCTGCACTGGCCCCTAATCCCTTCCCTCCCGACGCGGTCGAGCCCCGAACCTTGGGCTGCGTCCCTCCCGCCGCCTTCCCCGCCTGGCACGCAGCAGCCTCTCTTCCCTGGACTACAATCGCTCTCCTGCACAGGGGAGGCTGGAAACCGGAGGAAGAGGCTGGTCCCGAAGCCGGGGCCCAAACTGGGAGGGAGGGACCCCGGGTGGGGAGGTGGGGGCGGCCGGGCCCAGTCACTGCCGGAGCGCCCAGAAGGTCCAGGTGTGGGCACTTAAAATTCCTCCGAAGGCGTCCCTTTCTCGGATTGCAACAGGGAACTTGTTACAATGTAAATCCCTCCGAGGGGGGTAGCGGCCGACTTAACAGATCTCCTCCCGAAGCGGCCCTCCCCCGGTCTAGTCGTGGGAGGGGAAGGAGGAGGAACAGTAATAATGGGCCCCAGGAAGGCACTTAATCGTGTTCTGGGGCGAGAGGCTCATCTGGACGCCCCAAGTCCCGAGGTGGGGCCTGTCTCCCATTAGCTTACTCGGGCGGCCCGGAAGTAGCTCCCACTACTTCTGAGTCCCCTTTCCCTGCCTGTGCCCCCCACGGGGGGTTTCCTTGGCAGGGATATTAGAGCAGTTGCCAGCTCTTTCTCCGGCTCATTCGGAAACTGAGGCAAACAGGATAAGTGACTTCCCCAGGGTCACGCTGCTAGTGGGGTCTGAGGCATTTTCCTGAGCCCAGGCCCAATGTTCTATCCACTGAGCCACTGCTCTCCTCTAGTAATCCCGTATTCACTCATTAGGGGTACATTCTCCCCCCCTTACTCAGGCGTTTTAGGGTGCGTGGTACATAGTAGTGCTTAATTCATGCTTGTTGACTGGACTTGTGTCTATTTCACATTTGAACCCCTTCCCCACATCAATAAATGGAAATTAAAAACAAAAATGCTTCTACCAGTTCTTCTCAGAGTTGTCTTGAGGAGACCGTTTTTTTTGTAAATCTCAATTCATAGTAGGAATTAAGGGACTGCGGGTGTATATAGCACCTTGCTGTATATAAGTAGTTTCGTCTGCCATCTCTTAATTCTGTGCACTATGTGACCATCCCTCAAGCCCCTTAATCACCTGCACCCCTTTCCCAATTCTTCGAAGGTAAGCTCAGGTATCATAGTTTGGAAAGAGAATGGGGACTAAACTTCCTTCACTAATTTGCCCAAGACTGCCTTAGATGGACTTCTCCTAGGGCCCCATCATCAATTACCTGTAATTGATACAATAAAATACAATAAAAGTATTAAACCTTCTGGGTCTAGGTCAAATCCTTCCCCACTCCCTTCCTCGGTTTAACGTTCATCAAGTTCCTTTTGTATGTATATACTAAAGAAGATTAACTTGTGGGAGAAACTCAGTCTAGGCTATAAGCAGGTCCCAGACAAACATCCAGAAGGCAAAGTGAGGAGGGACTTTGTGGGTGGAGAGGGTGGATCAGTCAGGCAGCATCCGAGCTGAGCTTTGAATGATCCTAAGAGAAGAGGAAGAGGAGGAGGAAGAGGTGGCTGGCTGCGATGCAGGAGACTGGTGTATAAAATGTAGAGATGGAAGAAGGCCTGTGCTTGGAAGGACAGAATCCCTTGTCTGAAAGGAGCTGAAAAAGAGATGTGGAGAGGGAGGGAGGAGTAGTGAATTTGGAGTCAGTCAGAAATGGGCTTGAGGGAAGGCACTTAGTTACTGTGTAAGCAAGTCTCTAATCCCCCTTATAAAATGGAGCTAAGGAAGGACCTAGACCTGAGGATTGTTATCAGCATCATATACAGTCAAGACAACAGGCATTTATTTAGTGCCTACATTTATTTATTTTGTCTTAATTCCAGGTTAAAATTTTTTTATTATTATAGTTTTTATTTACCAGTTATGCATGGGTAATTTTTCAGCATTGACCCTTGCAAAGTCTTTTGTTCCAATTTTTCCCCTCCTTCCCCCCTCCCCCCCAGATGGCAGGTTGACCAATACATGTTAAATATGTTAAAGTAAAAGTTAAATACAATATATGTATACATGTCCATACAGTTATTTTTCTGCACAAGAAAAATCGGACTTAGAAAGAAATAAGGTAAAAATAACCTGAGAAGGAAATCAAAAACGCAAGTGGACAAAAACAGAGGGATTGGAAATGCTATGTAGTGGTTCACACTCATTTCCCATAGTTCTTTTGCTGAGTGCAGCTGGTTCTATTCATTATTGAACTGATTTGGTTCATCTCATTGTTGATGAGGGCCACGTCCATCAGAATTGATCATCATATAGTATTGTTGTTGAAGTATATAATGATCTCCTGGTCCTGCTCATTTCACTCAGCATCGTTCATGTAAGTCTCTCCAGGTCTCTCTGAAACCATCCTGCTGGTCGTTTTTTACAGAACAATAATATTCCATAATATTCATATACCACAATTTATTCAGCCATTCTCCAACTGATGGGCATCCACGTAGTTTCCAGTTTCTGGCCACCACAAACAGTCCTCTTTGGGAGATAAGCTCAGTAGAAACACTGCTGGATCAAAGGGTATGTAGTGCCTACATTTATTAAGACCAACTCTGTGTTAAGTGCTGGGGATACAAAGGAAAGCAAAAATCAACCCTTGTTTTCAAAGGGCTCACAATTTAATGGGGGGAGACAGATGAGCAAATGCAGTGCTGTACCCCAATTTTTTTTAAAGCTACCCAAGGTCCTTTTGTGCTTCTGAGTTTTGGCTCAACTTACCCACCCACCAAGTTGGCAACAAACTGCTCCCTCCCAGAGAAGCGCTCTAATTTGTTGACATTATTTCTTTTTAATTTTCCAAAAATATGCATGGATAATTTTTCAACATTAACCCTTGCAAAATCTTGTGTTCCAATTTTCCCACCTTCTCCCCTAGATAGCAGCAAGTAATCCAATATATGTTAAACATGGTAAAAAAAAAAATATATATATATATATGTATATATATATATATATATATATATAAGCATACATATTTATACAATTATCTTGCTGCACAAGAAAAAACAAATCAAAAAGGAAAAAAGAAAAATAAAATGCAAGCAAACAACAAAAAAAGTGAGAATGCTATGTTGTGATCCACATTCATTTCCCACAGTCCTCTCTCTGGGTGCAGATAGTTCTCTTCACTTCATGATCATTGGAACTGGTCTGAATCATCTCTTTCTTGAGAAGTGTCACATGTATAATCTTGCACAGTCTTAGTCTAATACAAATATTCAGTTTGGGAAAGACGTCTATGATCAGTCCATCAGTCTGTACCACACATTGCCTTTATCATTCTCACATTCTATGCTGTCTCCTCTCCTTACAATCACATAAACTATTAAATGCCAATGTTTGCTACAAGGGTGCTCCATGAAGTTTTATTGTGTTTAGATAAACAGAAGACAGTGATGTCAATGAGGTCATGAGATGCACAAGTTTTCAATAGTAAATAACCATTGTTTATTGCTATTTCTAACTCCTTTCCTCTCAAGGATTCCCTGCCAACTCACAATCAAACAGGCACAAATAGTCTACAGAAAAAAGTGGTGACAATGAGGGAAAAGCACCAAGAAAGACTTGTTATAAAAGGTAGGATTATAGCTGAGATTTAAGGGGAGCCAGGAGGTAGATGAAGAGGGGAGAATCCCAAGCATGGGGATAGCCAATGAAATTGCTTGGAATTAATTGACAAATCATCAAAGGATACAAATAGACAATTTTAAGATAAAAAAATGAAACGATTTTTAGTCATATGAAAAAAGACTTTAAAAACTATTGATTAGAGAAATGCAAATTAAGAAACTTAAATGAACTGACACCAAGTGAAGTGAGTTGAACCAAGAGAAACAGAGCAACAGCAAGATTATACAAAGATCAATTCTGATGGACTTGGCTTTTTTCAACAATGAGTTGACCAGCTAATTCCAGTAGACTTGTGAGGGAGAGAGTCATCTGCATCCAGAAAGAGAGCTATAGGCCCTGAATATGGATCACAACATAGTATTTTCACTTTTTTTAATCGTTTGTTTGTTTTTTTCTCTTTTTTCCTCCTTTTTAATCTGATTTTTCTTGTTCAACATGATAAAAGTAGAAACATGTATAGGAAAAAATATGTTGTCCTTGGCCATGAAATATAAGGTTATTGACTAGATGAAAAAATGCTTCTTGCCTTTGGAGACTCAGTTTAAAAAAAAAAAAATTAAACAACACAACTCTGAAAAAAAATACTTGGTGTTCTAAGAAAGTGTGTCTTGTTCAAGGAAGAACTAGAAGGCCATAGTCACTGAATTGTAGAGTACATGACAAAGATTAACAAGGGGTAAGAAGGCTGGAAAGGCTGGGGGGAGGCAGCTTATGAAGAGCTTTCAATGCCAGGAAAAAGATTTTATATTTGATCCCTACATTTTATATGGAGTCTCTGGAGTTTATTCAGTATGGGATAACATGGTCAGACCTGTGCTTTGGGAAGATCAAATTGACAAGTGAATGGACTGAAATAGGCAGGGAGACCAACCAACAGACTGATGTTGTCCAAAAAACAATTAGTATTTATTAAAGCAAACATGAAACAGGTACCATTCTCAAGGAGCTTACATTTTACTGAGAGCTGGGGAAACAGCATTTACACGGAAAAATAATGTGTAAAAATGTAGAAATTGAAATTTTAGTGGGTGCTCATCCATGGGGGAATGGCTAAACAAGTTATGGCATGTGAAAGTAATGGAATAATATTGTTCTTTAAGAAATTAGAGCAGGCAGATTTCAGAAAAGCCTGGAGAGACTTACATGAACTGATGCTGAGTGAAATGAATAAAACCAGGAGATCACTGTACACAGCAACATGTGATGGTTAATTATAATTGAATTAGTTCTTCTCAGCAATACAATTCCCAGAGACATATGATGAAAAATACTATCCACCTTCAGACAAAGAAATATGGAGACTGAATGCAGATTGAGACAGACTATTTTCACTTTTTTCCAAATTTGTTTTTTTTCTTTCTCATGATTTTCCCCTTGTATTCTGATTCTTTTATATAACAAAACCAATACGGAAATATGTTTAAACAAGATTGTAGAGCTATAGTTTATATTGGCTTGCTTGCTGTCTTGGAGAGGGAAGGAGAAAAAGTTTGCGATTCAAAATCTTACAAATATTGAGAATTATCTTTACATGTGGTTGAAAAAATAAAATAAAGTGGGAAATAAAATAAAAGTGGGGAAAAAGGTATATAAAGTAATTTCCAAGGGAAGAGTAATAGTGAATGGGGAGATCAGAATAGACTTTGTGTAGGAGGTGACACTGGAAATGTGTGCACTTTGAAGAACCTAAGAATTTTAATGAAAAGGTGAGGAGGACATATATTCCAGGCATTAAATGACAACAATTGATATTACATAGTGCCCCAAGATTATGAAATTGTGGTCTTCCAATAGATGAAAGCCATACTAAAGGTGGCAAAACAAACAAACAAACAAACAAACAAACAAAACCTCAGCCTTGAGTGTCTAAACATCTACCACTTGCACTGGCCTTGCGCCTGGGTTCTGGAATCTGGAATCTGGTACTGAGCAGTCAATCAAAACTCTAGTCCAAGCAGCATTAATCATGATATTCCATGGCTCCCTTTGCTCGCTTCCTATAATCGCCATGGAACTTTTCCCAGGTTTTTCTGGGGGATCCATTGAATACTCCGGCTGCTGGCCCAGTCTGCAAATCTGCCCTTTGGTTGCAGGTGCCCCTTGATTAAGGGAGGCTTGGGCTTCCTTAGGGAACTCCAGACCTGACAATTGTAGGGATCCACCTCGGACGGCATGGTGAGGATACTGACCCACTGACTGGCAGCTGCCCCAGCAAGGCCCTGTGTGAGGAACCCAGATGCTTATTAAAGGCCTTTTATAATCATGGAACTCCTAGTCTCCTTCTTGGAATGGAGTTTGCCCCTTGCTTGGGGGGGAAGGCTCAGCATTCCCTTGGTTGGGGATCTCCAGACCTTACATTTATACCTGGATAGCCCCTGGACTGGGGAACTCCAGATCCCACAGACAAGCTTAATATAAGTTAACTCGTTTCATTCCCAACCCAGTGTTGTTCAGTCGTTTTTTCAGGCCCATTTGGACTGTTCTTGTCAAAAACACTGCAGTACTTTGCCATTTCCTTCTCCCCCAGATTGTTTTTCAGATCAGGAAATTGAGAAAAACAAGGCTGTATGACTTGCCCGGACAAGGCTAATAAGTGTCTGAGGTCAGATCTGAATTCAAGAAGAAAAGTCTTCCTGACGCTAGGCCCACAGCTCTGTGTGCTTTGACACGTAGGGCGGGAGTTGCCATTATTGTCCCCATTTAATAAGCACCTGCAGCACCAGGGATGCTTAGGAGTCACAGGGCATCTGAGGCAACATTTAAACTTCTGGACTCCAAGTTCCCTCTGTCTCTCTACTACACCAGGTGATGGCCTGATTTAGAGGCCCTCGTTATGTACACTGAGAACAGCAGGCAGACTGGCCAGGAGGCAAATTCATGAAGTAATGCATAATAAAGCTGGAAAAACGGGTAGGAGCCTGATTTAAGAGTCTAGCGGTGGCGACTATTTATCCAGCCATCTCCTCTTATAAAATAGAATCAGTGAAGTTTCCCTACGCTTTGGGAATACCATGTTGCATCAGGGTGCAGGGAACATGAGAGAAGAGAATTAGGGGGCAACAAACTGGGTGTGAAGAATGGGCAGGAATGGAAAGGAGGACTTCAGAGGGGGGAGGCTGCAAGGAGGGGCTGGAGAAGTCAGTGGGACAGAGAAAGCAATCAGGCTTCTCTCTGGTACCATGGAAAGAGAGCCGAGGACTCGAGTTCAAACCGCACTTCTGACAGGACTGTAGGCCCCATTTGGGTTCTAAGTGGGGGTCAGAGCAGCTGACCTGAGGGTTCCTTCACCTAAGATGGATGGCTACCAACAGTTGTGACTACATAAAATACACTGGCAGTAGTCTCAGTCAACCCACTTTCCCCATCTAAACATGCATCCAGGAGCAAGAGAAATTAGATGGTGGGACTGAAGTTTGTAAAGGGAGTAGGGAAAAGGGATTAAAGGATGGAATAAAGTATTCAGTGGAACTGGGTAATTATCAGGACAAGATTTTAAAGTCAATGAAGATTTATCAAGCGCTTCAAGGGGGCTAAGCACTGGGCACAGGGAATAAAACAAACCAAATCCAAAAAACACCCACTTCCTGTGTTCTGACAACGTGCAAAGAACTCTGCACAAGCAAGATACTGGACATATCGGGATTATTGTGGGGATGGGAATTGAGAAAGGCTTTTTTGCAAAAATAGGAATTTTAGCTGGGACTTGAAGGAAGTAAGGAAGAAGAGAAATTTAGGCATGAGGAGACAGCCAGGGGAAATGTTTAAAGTTAGAAGATTGTTGAGTGATGAGGGGAGCTAAGTGGGATTTCAGGAGGCAGAAAACTCCAAGGGAGTTGGGGTGGGGTGGGAGGTTATAGAATAAGTGCTGGCCTGAGAAAGCAAGAAAGTGTGGAGTTATTTCAAGGTTTGGGTGAAGCCCTGGGAGAGGTGGAAGGAGGGATGATTAAGGTCAACCGATAAGGTCAAATTATGGATAATGGAGGTGGAACAATTGTAGGTGAAGAGAAGTTAAGGATCAGCTGTAAGTATCCATCAGAGTTGAGTGTGTTAAGTGAGAAGCAAAAGGTATCTGAAGTGTCAACTTGTGAACAGAGAGGAAAACTGGATTAGACACAGAATTCCCTGAGAAAGTCAGAATAATTGCTGGCTGATAGGGAATAGTCACAGGGATTTGGCTAAACCGATATATTTGAATGGAGTGGAACTCAAAAGGAGAGAGATTGCCAAATAGAGAATATAGAACATGCAGTGAGCAAGAAATGGGCCTCCTCAGTGAGGGGAAGAAAGGAAAGAATAAAGAGGTCCCATTCAATGCTGGAGAGGATGCTAGGGGTGCAGTGGTCCAGGAGAGGCAGATTTCTGTCTTAGGACACAAGGGGGATGGGGGGGGGAATTGACATGAGAATGTGAAAGGTGAGAGTGGGGATCAGCGCATGGAGGATCTCTTTAGGCAAACTTTGATTTAATCTCTGGGATTCTGAAAGGGTCATGGAACAGTAAATTGTCATACCCTCCCCAGCAGCCAAGGGATAGTGGTCTTGATTATCGGTCCTGAGCAGGTGTATCTATCTATAAGTGGGTGGGGAGAGGACCAGAAGCCTGGGAGTAACAGTGGAGAACCCCAGTTAGACAGCAGCATGAGAAGACATGGCAACTAGCTAGTAATAGGCTATTATTAAATTATATAAATTTAGTAATAAATAAAATTTTCTTTTAGGTATTTGCCCCTCTCAGAGAGCCAAGTCAGCTCTGCCTTAGGTGATACTTTGTACAAGAGACTTTCCCCATCTCCCAGTTATTGTCTATGTACCAGATACTTCAATTTACTCTAATATCTCTTATGTACATAATTATTTGCATGTAGCCTCCCTCATTAGCCAGGGAGATCCTTGAGGCTAAGAAATGTTTGGGCATTTTTTATATTCAGGGCTTAGCACTCAAATATTTTCTGGCAGCTAAGTAGATCAGTGGATAAAGCAATGGGCTCGGAATCAGGACTGAAATTCAAACCCAGCCTCAGGCACTCACTAGGCAGGTGACCCGGCCAGCCACTCTCTGCCTTAGTTTACTCTGTAAAATGAAGATAATAGCAGCTCCTTCTCAGGGTTCCTAGGAGGATGAAAAAAGATTCTGTTGCAGTGCTTAGCTGTGTCTGGACACTCAGAGGGCCCTGTGACAGCTGGTTATTATCAGCATTATTGTCTTTTCGTTTACTTAGGTGTTCAGTTGTTTCAAGGGTGTGGAAGACAAGGGCAGTTTTTATCTTTGCATCCCCAAGACCCAGCACAAGAGCCTCTATGTACCTGAGTGATCCCCATTCCATCCTCTCTGCTAGATTGGCTGATTCCCTATTGCCCACCAGTGCACCCATGTCTTAGAAGTGATCTGAGTTTAAGGGTCTCCCCCTTACTAATCTTTATCGAACAAGTCAGTTATATCTCTGTATATCCATTTCCTCAATGGTAATAATTAATTAATACAATTAATTAATGGTAATAATAATTACAAGAGACTGTTGAAGGATTCTTGTTTTAAAATAGTATTTTATTTTTCCAAATACATGCAAAAATAGTTTCCAATATCCACTGTTGCAAAACCTTATGTTCCCAACTTTTCTCCTCTCCCCTACCTCTTAAGAGAACAAGCAATTCAATTTATGTTAACATGTGCAACTGTTTTAGACATTTCCATATTCATCATTCTTCGAAAGAAAAGTGATCAAAAGGGGAAAAAAAAAACACAAGAAAGAAAAATAAACAAGCAAACAACAAAGGTAAAAATATTATGCTTTTATTCACATTCAGTCCTTCTCTTTGGACACGGATGGTACTTTCCATCACAAGTCTATTGGAATTGTTTAAGGCTGTTTTGAGCATCAGTCTAAGTTGACCAGTGTATGTGCCAGGCATTGTACTAAGTACTAGAGATTTTATATTTTATCCTAAAAAAAAAAAGTTTTATACTATGTTATGCAGGACTAATATGAAAACGTGCTTAACATGATTGTACCTAACTCTTTCCCTACTATCTACAAACATGTCTCTCCCATTCTCAAAAAATCTTGCCATGACTTTTCCATCACTAGTCACCACTTGTCTACTATCTCTGCCATCTTTCATGACTAAATTCCCTATAAGGCCAGCCTGCAGCAGGTGTTTTCACTCTCATTCTCTCCTTAACCCCTTCCCTCATCACTCCACCCACTGTTCCCACACAATCTACAAACCCAATGTCCTCTTCTCCATTTGTATTCCCCTTGGGATTACCCTCTCCTCCACATTCTCTTTAGGTTTTTGAGTGAACTCTGTCATCTCCTTTCCTAGATCCTCCTCCAATTCACTGCCTCAAAACAAAACAAAAGTTTCTCACAAGGGTCTGTCCTGAATTCTCTTTTCCCTCTATACTTTCTTCTCTTGGTAATCTCATCAGCACCCAAAGATTTAATTATCATCATCTTTACCTTGATGATTCTCAAAATCTACCCATGCTATCTCAATTTCATTTTATTCTATTAAGTCTTTTTATTTTTCAAAACATATGCATGGATAATTCTTCCATATTAACCTTTGCAAAATGTTGTGTTCCAATTTCCCCCCTTTCCTACCCACTCCCATAGATGGCAAGTAGTCCAATATATGTTAAACATGGTAGAAATATGTTAGATCCAATACATGCATACATATTTATATAACTATCTTGTTGCACAAGAAAAATCAAATCTACCCATTCTATCCTAATTTCTCTGCTGACTTCCAATCTCCTATGTCCAATTTTTGACATCTCGAATTGGATGTCCAGCAGACACCTTAAATTCAACACACCTAAAATTGCACTCATGATCTTTCCCCCCCAAACCCTTTTCCTTCCTAACTTCTTGGTACTGTTGAGGGCAGTATCATCCTCCTGGTTCCTCAGCCGGGAAACTCAGTATTTATCTTCCAATCTTCACTCTCCCTTCTGGAATATTCAATGTGTGGCTAGTCTCCGAATTTACTACAGCCCCTTTCTCCTCCACCCCTCATAACTCTAGTGCAGACTTCATTAGTCTATATGTGAATTATCATCATTGCTGGTGGGTCAGCCTGCCTCACATCTCTCCCCATCCTCCACTCATCCACAAAAGGGATTTTCTTAAAATCTGGCCCCACAGCATCACCTTTACTCCAGGGGCCCCTCTCATCCCCAGGATCACACAATATCAGGTGTTTGGCCTTAGAGGCCCTTCATAACTTGACCCCCTGCTACTTTTCCAGTTTACTTACACCTTACTCCCAGTCAAGTCTGCTCTCATCCAGTTCCTCTGGTTTCCTGACTCTTCCACAGACACTTCTCTGGGCTCTGGCCATTTTTATCTGGTGATGACCTTTCCTGGAAATACTCTCTCCCTGCTTATGTCCACCTACTGGCTTCTTTTAAATCCCAACAACTAAAATGCTGACTTCTCCAAGAAGCTTTCCCAAGTCCTCTTAATTGTGAAGCATTCCCTCTATTAATTATTCCCTATCTATCCAGCGTATAGCTTATTTGCACATATTGTTTGCTTGTGGTCTCCACCAGCAGATGGTGAGCTCCTGACAAAAGGGACTAGTTTGGTCTATGTCCCCAAGGGTGGACTGCCATTAATAAATATTTAAGGGGGTTTGTGTGTGAAAGGGAGACCTCCAGGAGTTAGAAAAACTTGCTCCCCAAATTCAAATCTGGCCTCAGTCCTTACTAGCTTGACTCTACTTGGCTCAGTTCCTCATCTGTAAATGGGCTGGAGAAGGAAAGGGCTAACCATTCCAGTATTTTGGCAAAGAAAACCCAGATGAGGTCAAGAAGTGCCAGATACAACCATAACAAATTGGTGGTGACAGTGAGAACAGAGAACACCGGAGAGCTGTTCTGCAGGTAAAAACGACAGGGTTTGCTGCCTGGGGGAAGGAGGGAGAGTGGGGAGCTGAGGAAGACACCGATGGTCCCAATCTGGGTGAGGAGGAGGCTGATGGTATGATTTACAGTAACAGGGAGGGGGGATGGTTCTTATGTTTTGGGCAGACCGAGTTTTAGGTGTTTACTAGACCTGGATCCAATTTCATATGTCCAATGCGCAGTTGGAAATTCTAGACTGGAGGACTCTAATTCTTGACTTTCTTCAAGTCACAGCTAAAGTCTCTCTACAAGATGCCTTTTCTGGTCCTCCTTAATTGTACTGTCTTCTCTCTGATGATTGTTTCTTAAACTTAACCCCGAATCTTGTTTCTATAGTTATTTCCATGTGGTCTTCCCAATTAGACTGGGAGCTCCCCTGGCAGAGACATAGTAGACGAGTTTCTTATCAATAAAAATTTGTTCAATTCAATGTTTTTCCTTTTGCTAATAGATTTGATATATTTTGTCTTAAAAAGCTGCCTTTTAAATTTTAAACGTAAGTTTCCTTATGTATCCTTCCCTTTTTTCTTTCTCCCAGCCATTCTTTTAAAAAGCAAAAGTGAAAAAGAAAATGCAGGGAAAAAAAACCAAAACTTAAATTAGATGCAATATTCTGCACCTGCAGAGGAGTGGGAAGGACCCATTGAATCAAGAACGGAATGGGGGAGAATGGAAGATGCCGAGTTCTGAAGGGTGGAATAAATAAAAAAGGGAGGGAGAATTACGGTGAAAGTCAAAGCTCTGGAGACCCAGGAACCTTTAAAAAATAAAGGATGAAATTCGCACTTTGACCTGCTCCCCAAGACCACAAATCCCGGCCCCACGCCCACCCCCCATTCACATTCCGGACCACTCCACACGCCGGGCATTCAATTTCACAAGCCGCCCTACACAAAGAAAAGGCAAATCTGATGGGTACAAATCTGCCAGACAATGGATTGCTAGAACCCGCCCCCCCATTTCCCGAGCCCTTCCCTCCCCCCGCACACCCCTCCAGCAGCCCGGTCCCTCGCCCGCACTCGCACAGCGAACGACTCACTGGCACACTTGCGGCCCCGGCTTCAGCGCGACGGGGCGGAGCTGCGGCTCCTCCTCAGTTCCCAGGCAACCGGAGCTCGGGGATCTCCTCGCCAGCAAAGCCAAACAAACAGTCTCCGGAGGGTTCCCCTCGACCTCCCCCGCCCCGGTCCCAGTCCCCCGCCGGGCCCGCGGGCCCAGACAATCCACAGCTGCAGCCTCCGAGCCGCCACCGTCTAGGCGTCGGTGGGGGGAGGAGGACCCTGGAAGGGGCCGAGAGCGAGACTGTCAGGCCCCTCCAGGAGGGCTCGGTGGCCTTTAGTTAGGGCTGGGGGCGGGTGGAGAGCGGATTCCGCAAATCCCGGCCTTCTCCTCGGGCAGTCTGGTGCAGGAGGGAAGGGGAGGGGGCGACCTCTAATCTCCACGCCCTGACCTCAGGACAAAGGTGTAGCACTCCTGCGGCGGGGAGTTCACCGGGGGTCCCCTCCCCAGCCTCAGTTCTGACGTAGGTGAGATTCCCTCCCTTCTTCGCTTTCCCAGGCCCCCCAAAGCACAACATTTTAGCCTGTATCAGATGGCTTGCGGTTTTGGGGAGGGGAGTAAGGAGAAAAACTTAGAGCACAAAGTTTTACAAAAATGAATGTTAAACTGTCTTTGCATATATTTGGAAAAATAAAATACTATGGGGGGGGGGAATTAACCAGCACCAGAGTAAGAGCTACTGAAATGCGCTTTTCCTACAGCGAGATCTCGCCTCCCCACTTTGCAAGGGCCCCTCGAAGGCGCTCACCAGTAAGTGCTCAGAACAGTTCCTGCGCCAGGGTAGGCGCTACATTGTCTCCTTTTCTACAGTGAGGTTTTCTGTCCTTTCCACTTTTCGGGGGCCGCGCCAACCGGCAGCGCTCAGAACTGTGGCTGCTCCGGAGCAGGCACT
The DNA here is from genome assembly GCF_048593235.1 of Sminthopsis crassicaudata. Taxonomy (NCBI): domain Eukaryota; kingdom Metazoa; phylum Chordata; class Mammalia; order Dasyuromorphia; family Dasyuridae; genus Sminthopsis; species Sminthopsis crassicaudata. The sequence continues at coordinate 58,249,536 of NC_133618.1, forward strand.
ACATAAACGCTCATTTCCTGTTGCAGAGATCTCCCCCTCCCCGCTTTTCCAGGGGCCCTCCAAGGAGATAACCTTAGTAAGCGTGCAGCGTAGCACCTGCACCGTGAGATCTCCCCCTCCCCGCCTTTCCGGGCCTCTCGAGATGACCTTAGGCACAGTGCCTGCACTGTAGGCGCTCCCCGCGCGCAGGGAGGCTGCCTCACCATCCCCCTCTCCAGGGTCCCAGCGGCCCCGCCGGAGGTGTGGAGAGCAGGGACAGCGGGAAGAGGCCGGGAATGTCGGGAAGAAGAAGGCATGGGTGCGGAGCTCCGAGGAGGGTAGGAAAAGGAAGGCGGGACGGGGCAGGGCCCGGGGTGGAGCGGAGGAGGACGGGGCGGCCGCCCGGGAGCCGTCGGCCCGCTCACCTGCGGGCGCGAGCACGTGGGCCGTGGACTCCCAAACTTCCGGACACTGGCCAGAGCGCGAAAGTCTAGGGAGAAGGGGAGGCCTGGCGGCGGAAGGAGCGCACCGGTTCTCCGCCCCGGGCAGGTTACAGATTAGCCCGAGGGCTGGGGGTGGGGGACGGGTGCCGGGCGCCGGGCGTCCGCGGCGGCCCGAGAGGCAGGTAGACTGGGAGGCGGGCCCGGGGCTGCTTTAGCCCTGCGGCCCGTCCCCACTCCCGGTTCCCACTCGGTTCGGACGTTGCCCGGGGAGTAGAGAGCCTTTCCATCGCCCAGCAGCCCTCCTCCATCGGAGCCCAGCGTCTTTCGAAAGGGGGAGGGGACCATCGGGCAGGCTCTGTTCCAGCTTGGCCGGGCTCAGCTGGCAGCTCCCTCCCTGATTGGAGGGCCCGGCTCCAACCCTCGGGGAGAGCCCTTTCTAGAACGGCAGCCAGCCCCACGCTTTCTTCCTCCTGACGCCCAGCACTTAAAGGTAGCCGGGCACAACCCCACGCTGCCTTCGCTTTTATTTTGTTCTCCGTTCCGGAGCCTTGATCCTGAGGCTTCCCTTAGTGGAGCACTCTGAGCCCCTCTCCTAGCCCGGACCTGCTCCTGAAGCGGTCTCTAGGCTCGAAAAATGCTTCGGCAGCCTGGGATTACTGGCACGGCGGGGGGGGGGGGGGGGTCGCTGGGCGGCCCGAGGGGTCACCTGGGCGGGTCACTGCTGGCTGGGCTATTATCCGTTCACTTTGTTATTCATTGAGGGGAATCTGTAAAAAAGAGGTGGGCGTTTGGACCGCCGGAGGGTCCCTACCAGCCCTAACATTCTGGATTCCAGGAGCCCTTTCAGTTCTTACATTCTGGGCTCTTATGTCTCTCCCCCACCCCCACCCCCACCCCCAGTCGTGTGAGGTAGCTAGGAGGAGTCGAATTGATCTGTTTCGTCTAACCCAGGTGACCTTTTTCTAGCCTCCAAAATGGCGGTAACATTTACATTCTGGACCTTCAGAGGGTCGTTGAGATCATTAAATTCACACGCCTGTTACGTACTTTTTACACTCCGGATCTTCTCGGGTGGTTAGGCTCATTAAGTCCATAAGCACCTGTTATACACCTAAGTGACAGAACTTGTGGAGCACTGCGGAATCAGAAAAAAATCAGTCCCTGCTCTCAAGAGCTTACAATCTAACGGAGGAGAGCGTAATCAAACAGTTCTCACAGTGATATGCACAGGATATTTCGCGAGTAGTTTGAGGGAAGCCATTAAGGAAAGTCTTGTAGATTTTACTTGGGGCCGAAGGAAGCTGGGGGGGGGGGAGGTGCCGAAAGGGGAGAGAATTCCGGGCAGGAGGTTCAGCCAGTAGAAATGCTAGCCCAGAGATGGAATGTCTTGAATGAGGGAGAGGAAGGAGGCCTGTAGATGTTGGATCTGAGCATGTGAGAGTAAGGTGTGAGTAAAAGTAGAAAGAAAGCGGGTTGTGACGGGCTTTAAAAGTATTGGATCCTGGACGTAATGGGAGTTACTGGAGTCTGATAGGAATTTGGTTAGGCCTGACTTCCTGGGAGATAGTATATGCAAAATACTTTGTTAACTTTGTTAACTTAAGGCCGAAATAAGTTATCTTTAATTGGTGCGGCCTGGGAAAGCCAGCCCCTTTCGAACATTAACTTAAGCAAGCTCTGAGCCACGGAGCAAACTTGGCTGGAGAAGCAGTCTCCAGAAGACATCCGTTCTTCGAACAGACAGGCACTAACACCACGTTATTTAAAAGGTGCCGGGAGGATTCGGAGATGAGGAGCACCTGCTCCTTGCCCTCCAGGAGTCTGTAATCTAGCAGGGGACTAGGACCCGTGCCCCCCTAACTGGAACACGAGGTGGACATGTTAGTGTCGGCGGCAGGGAGTCAGGGGAGCTCAGATCCTGGTTAGCTGCAATCTGGGGCTAAGGACCCCGAAGGTTGACTCGGCAGCTACAGAACAAGGGAGGATCTTTGTACCGTTCTTTAGCGCTGAAAGCAAATTCAGGGGAAGCGGTCCAAGGCAGGACTGACCTGGAGGTGACCCCGGGCAGGGCCCTGCTGACCCCGGGTGACCTTAGGCAGGCCCAGGTTGCCATTTTGTCCCCCTTTGAGTGCTTCCGTGGGGCTTCCTGGAATGGGCCGCAGGTGAGGAAGAACGTGACCTTGCAGTCCGTCCCTCTCCCATCCGGTTGGGGCACGCAGAACCTTGGCGCACCTGGCGGCGGAGACCAGTGCGAGGCTACCGGCCTAGCGTGGGCTTCTCCACCCGACGGAGGGGGGGGGGGGAATCCGGAGAGGCGAGGCCGGGCTGGGGGCTGGGAGCTGGGTGCGGTGTATTCTCCTTCTTCCTCCTCCTCCTCCTCCTCTTCCTCCTCCTCCTCGGATCTCTCCCCAAACCAATCAGGCCAGCTGAGCCGGGCCGATCCTCCCCTCCCCAGGTCCCTCCTCCACCTCCCCCCAGGAGCCAATGCCCGCTCCCTAGGGGAGCCGCCTCCAGTCACGTGGTCCAGGCCGGGGCAGGTAACTCCTGGGAGGGCGGGGGCGGTGGGGGGAGCCGGAGCTGCCTGGGTCCTTGCCATGAAGCCAGAGGGGAAAAGCCCGAGCACGGTCACCTCGCCTCCACTCGGGCCCGAGCGGAGAGGAGGCGGACGGAGGGGTGGAGGTGGCCGGAGAGAGCAGCAGCCCTGGCTTCAGGTAGGGCCGCCCCGTCCGGGCTGCCGTCTTCCCCCCCTCCGCTCCCCGGGGCCCCTCTGTCCTCCCGTAGCGCTCTGTGGGTGTCTCCCCACCCCCCCCGGCCCTGACCCGTGTCTTTGATTGTAGCCCTCCCCTCCCCGGGCCATGACGCCGCCGCCTCCTCCTCCGCACCCCGACTCCCTGGTGGTCTTGTTTGGGGCAACCGCTGGTGCTCTGGGGGCTAAACTGGGCTCAGATGAGCGGGAGCTAATTCTCTTGGTGTGGCAAGTTGTGGATCTTCACAGCCGGAAGGTAGGGACGGCGGGGCCCGGGTGGTGGTGGTGGTGGTGGCGGTGGCGGCGGTGGTTGGCGGTGGCGGCGGTGGCGGCCGGACCGGGGGGCTGCGGGCTGGGCCGAGGCCCCCAGCGGCACGGCGAGCCCGTGGTCCGGGAGCCCCAAAGAGCAGTGGGCCCTGCCCTCGGGGCGCTTCCCGAGCTGGCTGCGAGCTGTGCGCGCCTCTGAGTGCGGGGGGGGGGGGGCAGCCGGCTGTGGCCACTGCGGGCCCCTCCCCCCGGCTCCCGGGCCTCCGCGTCCCCCCCGCTCGTGGGGGGGGGACTCGGGCAGGCCCCGAGGTGGGGTTGGAGGGGCTCGCCGGGTCCTCCTTCCCGCCGCTGACTGCCCCCCTTTTCCCGGCGGCCGCAGGTGGGGACCCTGCACAAGTCCCTGGTTCGCGCGGACGACAGCGAGCTGAGCGAGCAGTGCCGGGAGGCCAGCGGTCTGAGCGCGGAGGGGCTGGGCCGGGCCGAGCCGCTGGACAAAGTGCTGCAGCAGGTGAAGGGTTAACTGGAGTGGGGCTGGGGTCCCGCCCCCTCCGGCTTGGCCGCTTAGATCCTCTGTCTCCCGCCCCTCCTCAGCCCCGACAGCACGTGTGCCTTCCCTCTGCCCCCACTCGGTTCTGCGGAGCTTTCTCCTTTGGGGAAAATCTCCCTGGGAAGGACTCATAGGTGGGGGAGTGGCGGGCTGTTCTCCCCAGGATCAGACACCCCGGGGGAGGCAGTTTGAAGGGGAGCCCCTAGCTTCGGGGAGGGGGCGGCAAGGGGATTTGGAAGTTCCAAAGAGGTCGTGGTTTTGGTGCAGAAGAGAGCTGCTGTTGTTTATTTGAGGGGGGGCATCCAGCGTATATTGGGGCAGTAGGGAAAAATTCAGGTGGGGAGCTGGGGGGGGGTTGGCTGCCCCCCTTGTAGTTAAACTAAACCTGCCGGGGCAGTAGAACTAGTTTCTGTTGTTATAAACTCTTAGTGACTGGGATGATTTTCGGCGGAGGAGGGGTGGGAGTTTCTGCTTGGGGGGGAGCAGTGCCGCAAGGCCTTCAGGGATGGGGGTGTGCCCCTCCTCCTGTCCAGCCTGGTCCCCTGCCCTGGTGCGGGGAGGGGGGAGGGCAGGTGCCCCCTCCGACTTGTACAGGTCTGAGCCTGCCCATGGTTTCACCAGCGGTTGGGGGTATATTTATCCTCGCCTTTGCTGTGAACCCCTTTACAGTGGGCCGGGCAGGTGGGATGCCAGGAAGGCCCTGAGGGGGTGGGTGGGCCCGGGCTGGGTGGAGTCTGTAATTCATGGGCCTGGGAAGAAACTGATTTTCCTGTCTCTGTTGGGGCCGGCCTCAGGCCCAGGCTTGGGCTCCAGCAGATTCAGGCTGAGCTGATGGGGGCCTCGTGCTCCCTCCATCAGGGCCCGAAGGCTGCTATGCTCTTTCTCTGAAGGCTTGCTCCTCCGGAAGCTCTGCTGGATGTTAAGCTTGTGGGGGATGCTCAGTATCTGGCTCCCCACCCTAAGTTTCAGATAGAGCAGTGGTTCGCCTCCTCTGGGATCCTGGGTGATTCAAGCCTTGGGGTGAGACTCTCGGCAGCTTTTGTGGGACATGATGTAGCCAGATTCGTGGTCCAAAGACCTGGTTTTGCCACGTTTAACTGTGTAACCTCAGAAATATCAGTCCTGTTCCCGGGACCCCAGTTTCCTCGTGTTAAAGAGGGGGAGTTTCTTTAGGATTTCATAAGACGGGTGACTTTTCCCACTTCCACCCCTCTCTCTGATGGCAACTTGCCCTGACCTCTGAACAGGGAGGATAAAGTAGGGACAGGTTGTTTGGGTTCTTGGCTCCCTGCTGGCTTAATTGCCTGTGGGCTTGTGGCTTGAGCTCTCCAAGGGCCAGATTCACCATATTCCTATCCCAGGTCACAGAATTGGAACTTGAGTCTAAGGAGGAAAATTCAGCCCTGGATTTCAGAGTTGAGGGAGAAAACTTAGATTTTTTGTCCTTTATCCTTGGGTGGGAGGGACTAGCAGGGGGAGTGATGAGATAACCTTAGGGAGAACTAGCTTTGCTTATGGATCAAGAAAAGGGGATGCTGTTCAGAATGGGGATTTATTTAATCATAGAGGGACCCTGAGATTACTCATTCCCATGATCTCTCCTGTCCACAAGACCAGAGGTTCCTCCCTAAAAAAAGGAGATAATCTCTTTGGGAGATAGTGAGAGGTTATGGGTAAAAAGCAGGAAGGGATATTTGCCTCAGGGAGAATGTCCTGGGAACAGGAACAGTTTGGGGGAGTGGGTTTTAATCACCACTGATGACCTGGAACCCCTATTTTTCCCTTCCCACCCCCTGGAGACAAGGTTGCTGCAATGCCAGTGAGATCTGTGTTCATGATATTCCCATTTGGGAGTTTAGCTCTTGCTCAGTGGCTGGCTACTCTGGTGTCAGCCCCCTCTCTCCCTTCCCAAAAAGGGTTTTAGTTTTGCTTTATAGGTAAGGGAAAATGACTCATTACACATGATCCCTCCCTCCCTCCCCTTCCCATGGAAATAGCTTGGTCAGCACAGAAGTTGGGAGTGGGGAGAGAGTCCAGAGTGAGAAAGATGAGGTGGGATGGATTTCCCACAGCATCTTCCTTGGGATTGTTCCCAGAGGGGATTCTCCATTGACTTTTGAGGCTCTTATGATCTGGAGCTGTATAATGTATGAATGTATTTGTGACCCCCCATCTTTGTAATGCTGTATTCCTCTGCCACCCTTCCAGCTTTTCTATCCTAGGGGATAGGGGCAGTAGGTGTGCATTGGGGAAAAAGAGGAGCCCTTTAGCCTTGGGATCCAGGGTCTTTGATCCCTAAAAAATGCGAGGAGGAACTCTAACATGTTCCCCAGTTCTCAGGCCCTGTGTTCTGGCAGGGCTCTTGGGAATGGGCCCTCCTCATCCTCAGCAGGCACTTGTATATGATAGGTAGGTCAGTAGAGACGGGCCTGGGAGTTCGGATTCTTGTTCCCGTTAGCCCCCTTCCATAGAAGGGGGTCCTCCTGAGATAGCTCTTCATCACCTACCCAGGAGGCAATTAGGGATATAATGGATTTTCTGACATTAGGAAGTCCAGAGTTCAAATCCTGCCTCAGATCCTAGGTCTGTGATGCTCACTACACTTCTACATCAAGTGACTACATTTCTTCTTTGGCTTTTCAAGTTGTAAAATGGGAATAATAGGATCACATCAGAGTTGTGAGTGTAACATAAGATAATATTTGTAAAAGAGCTTATTAGCTCAATACCCAGCATGTAGTAAGTGCCCCTCCTCTTCCCATTCACGTCTGCCTGGCAGATGGCCCGCTCTCGGGGTCCTGGTCCCTGGTTGGGGAGCCCTTGCATGCAGAGCTGCCAGTGAAGGTGTGTGGGCAGAGGCCTCCACCCTGAGAACGCTCCCTTTGCGGAGGCTGGCCCAGCCCAAACACCCAACCTGGGGAGCCGCCTTCGCGAGCCCGGGCCTGTCTGAGCCTGGCTGCCGCCTCTGCCCCCGGCCCTCTGGATTCTCTTGCTTAAGCCGGCTGCGCTCTCCCCTTCTCGAGCACCAGTCTTTGGATCAGATTCAGCTCTTACTAAGTGCCTGCCACAGAGTGACTGCTCAGTCGGAGGCAGTAAGGGCAAGCAGTGGGTTAGAGCCGAGGTCAGGGGCTAGAGGGGCTGGGAATCGCCAGTGACCGGAGCAGGGCAGGGAGGGCAGGATTGCAGGCCCCGGCAGCCCCAGAGGGGTTCCAGGTACCACCCTGGCCCAGAGAGAGCACCTGCGTCTGTGCCTCCCTGTGGTGCCCTCCCTTCTCAGGGCCCACAGGCCAGGGAGAGGGGAAGGAGGCCTAGCCCCCAGCAGGGCTGGGCCTGCTCCCATTGTCAGTCAAGGCAACTGAGGCCCAAGCAAAGAGGAGGCTTTTTTTTAAGCTATCTCCCATCCCCCCACCCCACCCCCACCTCCGGGCTCATAAGCAAACACTACCTGGTACTTGGTGGATGTCAATACCGACAGGCCAAAGCTCACTGGGCCCTGGGAGTTTGTCCTTGGGGAAGGGGCAGTGAGAGCGCCAGGCTGGGCCGGGCTTCCCTCTGTGGCTGGGGAAGAGGGAGCCCTGAGCTGGTCCCAGTCTCCTCTGCTGCGCTCTTTGGGAGCCCCTAGTCAGACAGAACTAGGGTTCAGGTGTAGATGCGGCTACATCTGGTCAGTGGAGGCAGGACAGAGCCTCTCTGGGCCCTGGACAGAGGGCTTGGGCTGTGGCCCCTTGGGATTCCCGAGCTGGCTCCCCGGATGTTCCGTGGGCCTCTGGTTTAGCAGACCCCGGAGGCCCCGGGATGGGGAGGGAGGTACGGCTGTTAGGCTGGGGCCCGTGGGGGCAGGCCTTCCACTGGGCATTCCTGGGGGGCACGTTCTGGGTAGGGGTTTAGTCCCTTGGGGCAAATGTCTTATTGGGCCTTTGCCACAGCCCTGCAAGCTGGCTGCTGTGGTCTCACCATCTGCAGGTGAAGCAGCCACCCAGCTCTCTGAGGAGCCCCCCTGGCTGCCCCAGCACGGAGGCTCTGCTGGGGGCTCTCTGGCCCTGGAGTTCCCTCCTGCCCAGCACCTCTCCCCTTCCCATCTGAACTGGCTGCAGGTAGTAGCCAGTCTGATCTCTGCAAAGGGAGGTGGCAAATCTGCTTCCAACTTGGCTCTCCAAAACACACACACACGCTCTGCCCGGCTCCCTCTCTTCTCCCCTCCCCTTTTCCCCTCTCCTCCTCCCCCTTCTGTCTCCATCTCTGACTCCTTTCCAGGTTTCTCCTCTCCTTTTCCCTCTCTTTCTCTCTGACTCTTCCTTCCCTCCTTTTCGTTCTC